>NC_141019.1:4955608-5170608 GCF_052327205.1 Somniosus microcephalus
GGAAGGGCTGTTTGGGGTGATAGAGGAGTGGACTAGGTGTCTCGGAGGGAGCGGTCCCTGCGGAATGCTGAAAGGGGAGGGGAAGATACGTTTGGTGGTGGGATCACGCTGGAGATGGCGGAGGATGATCCGTTGAATGTGGAGGCTGGTGGGGTGAAAGGTGAGGACAAGGGGAACCCTATCGTGGTTCCGGGAGGCAGGGGTGAGGGCAGAAGTGCGGGAGATAGAACTGACACGGTCGAGGGCAGTGTCAACCACGGTAGAGGGGAATCCTCGGTTGCGGAAAAAGGAAGACATGTCGGAAGCACTGGTGTGGGAGGTGGCATCGTCGGAGCAGATACGGCGGAGATGGAGAAACTGGGAGAATGGAATAGAGTCCTTACAGAAGGCGGGGTGGCAGGAAGTGTAGTCCAGGTAGCTGTGGGAGTCGGTGGGCTTGTAGTGAAAATTGGTCGATAACCTATCCCCAGAGATGGAGACGGAGAAGTTGAGGAAGGGAAGAGTCGGAGATGGACCATGTGAAGGTGAGGGAAGGGTGGAAATTGGAGGCAAAGTGAATGAAATTGTCAAGTTCGGGGCGAGACAAGGTCAGGACTCTATTCCATTCTCCCAGTTTCTCCGTCTCCGCCGGATCTGCTCCGACGATGCCACCTTCCACACCAGTGCTTCAGACATGTCTTCCTTTTTCCGCAACCGAGGATTCCCCTTTACCGTGATTGACACAGCCCTCGACCGTGTCAGTTCTATCTCCCGCACTTCTGCCTTCACCCTGCCCCTCCCTCCCGGAACCACGATAGGGTTCCCCTTGTCCTCCCCTTTCACCCCACCAGCCTCCACATTCAACGGATCATTCTCCGGCATTTCCGCTACCTCCCAAAGTGATCCCACCACCAAACGTATCTTCCCCTCCCCTCCCCTCCCCTTTCAGCATTCCGCAGGGACCGCTCCCTCTGAGACACCCTAGTCCACTCCTCTATCACCCCAAACAGCCCTTCCCCTTCGCCTGGCACCTTCCGTGCAAGCGGAGGAGATGTAACACCTGCCCCTATACCTCCTCTCTCCCCCCCCCCCCCCCCCCCCCCCCCTCCCCACTGTCCAGGGCCCCAAACACCCCTTCCAGGTGAAACAGCGATTTACTTGTACTTCTTGCAATCTAGTATACTGTATTCGCTGCTCACGATGTGGTCTCCTCTACATTGGGGAGACCAAACGCAGATTGGGTGACCGCTTTGAGGAACGCCTCCGTTCAGTCCGTAAGGGTGACCCCGAGCTTCCGGTCACCTGTCATTTTAATTCACCGCCCCATTCCCACTCGGACCTCACCGTCCTCGGCCTCTTGTATTGTTCCACGGAAGCTCAACGTAAACTCGAGGAACAGCAACTCATCTTCCGATTAGGCACTCTGCAGCCTTCCGGACTCAATATCGAGTTCAACAATTTCAGATCATAACCTTGGCCCCTATTTCATTTTTTCTTGTAATTTTTCCACTCCTTTCCCTCCTTCGCGCCCCCCCCCCCCCCCCCCCCACTTTCCTTTTGTTTCGCTCTCACACCTGGCAGCTATCTCTTGCCCTGCCAGTACACTTTACACCTAACCTCAGCCTATTACCATCTCATCTAGCTTCCAATACCTTTATTGTCTCTTTTTTGCTTCTTTTATTCTTTTGTCCGATTGCAGCCCTGCCTCCGATCTATCTTTTTTCTTTCCAGTTTTGAAGAAGGGTTCGACCTGAAACGTCAACTCAAATTTCTGTCCACGGATGTTGCCTGACCACCTGAGTTTTTCCAGCATTTTCTGTTGTTATTTCGGATTTCCAACATCCGCAGTATTTTGCTATTATACTGTGCAATATTGGTATGAAACTTTTTTAAATGGGCAGTTCCTTTTTTTAAAAAAAGTAATGGATGTAGGGATTTTGTATGCTTTTTATTTTTATAGATCCAGGCAAGAAAAGGGCATCAGACTCCAATGTGCTCACCCCCATCTTTTGGCTGATTCTTCTCATCTCATGCACCAACTGTCCATTCTCTCCTCCTCCTCCTATTCCAGCAACCCAACACCCATCCCCCCCCCCCCCCCCCCCCCCGCCGCCAAAATAATTCTCCCGGGTGAAGCAAAATGCTTGAGAGATCGGTAGCAGTTTCAGAAGTCCCCTCTGGCAAAAAAAATCTTCTGACTTCTTGTTGACACTTCAGAAGGTCCAGACTGACTAGTTATTATTTAGAAATAGTTTACTCTTATCTTTCATGTGCCATGAACACCTCATTTTTCAGGAATCCATCTAATGCCTTCTTGAAGGACCAGAATACATTTCCACTCTCACCTCTGGAATCCTGTTCGCTCAAACCAACTGCTCCCCCTGGTTTACTCGGTGTACTGGTGGCCCCTAGTTCTACCTGACTCCATCATCTCAAACACATTATTTACTTTCATAAATAACAGAAAATGCTGGAAAAACGCAGCAGGCCAGGCAACATCCGTGGAGAGAGAAATGGTCAACGTTTCAGGTCGAAACCCTTCGTCAGGGTTACATGTCCTGACGAAGGGTCTTCGACCTGAAACGTTGACTGTTTCTCTCTCCACGGATGTTGCCTGGCCTGCTGAGTTTTTCCAGCGGTTTCTGTTGTTTCGGATTTCCAGCATCCGCAGTATTTTGCTATCGTATTTACTTTCATGATGTCCATGCCTTTTTATAATTTTAAATACCAGGACACCCCCCCCCCTCCTAAGGCTCGTCAGCAAGTACAAACCCAAGTCCTCAAGTCAACTTCACAACGGAATGACCTCGGGCCAGGAACCATAGCTGCTGTTCCTCTCTGCACGTTCTCCTGAGTCACCATGTTCTCTCTCTAAGGTGTGAGGACCAAAACCAGTTACAGTACTCCAAATGAAGTTGCACCAAAGCCTTGTATAACCCTATAATTGTCATAATTTTGTCATGAATTGCTTGGCCACTACAGCCAGGGGTTTGCTTTACAACAATAGACAGGTGCAACTGAGCATCATGGCCCCCATCACCACACACTCACACTCACGGAAGAGGCAAAAACCCTAGGGCTAATTCAGGGGGGGAAATCGAAATTGGTTGGGCAGCAACTGAAAAAGGACGAAGAATCTCAAAGAATTGGTATTCTTGTAATCGTGAATTATTGTGCTAGTTTTAGAAGCAATTAACTGAACACAGGTTTTTTTAATATTGATACTGGATTGTGTAAGACATGGACATGTTATGTATATTGAGACATGTACGATGGGGTGAAGCACAAAAGATTAAGATTAATGTGGAGATGGGGAAAAACATGAAAGTTATTCGTATCTTTGCAGAGACCATTGCATCTTGTAAGGGAAAAGTGGAGAAGTATTTATCCAGATCTGGGGAATAGGATTAGCTTTGGACTGCTCTAGCAAAAAGCTGGCACAAACACACTGAGCCAAATGGCCCGTTTCTGTGCTGTAAGCTTATATGGTACTAACGAGCAGAAGAGTTGCTTTAATAAAATGGGCAAGATCAGAAGAGGAATAAGACGAGGATGTGTTAAATCACCATGTTCTCAACATAAGAAATAGCAGGAGTAGGTCATACAGCCCCTCGAGCCTGCTCTGCCATTCAATAAGAACATGGCTGATCTTCGACCTCAACTCCACTATCCCCACCCATATCCCTTGATTCCCCTGGAGTCCAACAATCTATCGATTGCAGCCTTGAATATACCCACAGCCCTCTGGGGTAGAGAATTCCAAAGATTCACAACCCTGAGTGAAGAAATTCCTCCTCATCTCAGTCCTAAATGGCTGGCCCCTTATCCTGAGACTGTGCTCCGCAGTTCTAGACTCCCCAGCCAGGGGAAACAATCTCTCGGCATTCAACCTTGTCGAGCCTGCCATATATTCTGAATTGGTTATAATAGACCGACTGGAGGACTTCCAAGTTGGGTTCAGTATTAATGGAAACACACAACTTAATGAATTCTGATACAGTACTGATTGCAGATACAATTGAGATTTTAAATAGGTCCTTCAGAATATAAATTTAGACCAGTTTAAATTTGGATTGAAAATAAAAGCTAAAAAGACTCGATTAGTGAAGAAAGGTGACCTCCTCAAAATTGACCTTCGAGTGAATAATAGAGCAAAGAGGTTTTTAAAAAAAAAAAAAAAATTGACAGTCTCATACATCAGATGACCAAAGTAACACAGTTCAATGAGGCATTTAGCAACTTGAAGGGATTTCTGTGTAACTGGGAAATGCAGTTGATTAGAAGTAGAATGCTTGTGTGTTATGTGGGGCACAGCACTGCAGAGGGGAAAGTTGGAGCTTGAACGAAGGGGTTTGTGTTGTGGTGTTCTGGAAAACTAAATGCCTAATTAGATCCTTGAACCTGCACATGTAACGAAAGTAGTAGTGAGGCTGATTGTGATGAGAAAGGTGACATTCTGTGGGCAGATTACTTGAAGTTGCAAAGGGTGTTGTGGATTTGTTACTGTCTGGATCAGTCGATGACCACAGTTCGAGACATAAATGGGTGCAACATCAGAGGCTGATGCAATCAATCTGTGCAGAAATCAAAGTATGCAACACTGATTACCAAGCTCCGGAGTGGAGAAGGCACATGGAAGGGCAGTTGTAAGATGTCACATTATTCTTGTACTAAGTGCCTTTCCTTTTCCCTTTGTCGTTTCCGCTGCGCCCCTCTTTCTTCCACCCCCCCCCACCCAAACAAAGTTTGTGTTTTTCTGCAATCCTGCTCGAAAGCTGCCCAGCTAACAGTAAAGAAAGAACTTTCATTTCTAGAGCGCCTTTCACCATGTCGGGACGTCCCAAAGTGCTTTACAGCCAATGAAGTGCAATCACTGTTGTAATGTAGAAAACCACATTAATGTGAAGACCTGAAGTATAGTCACCAAGGTTATTTAGCATCTTGGCTGAGAGCTTCTTCAGGAGGCAGGAAGAAGTGTGTCAAATGATCAGTCAGAGAAAGGCAAAAGAAAGCAACTTGCAGCAGTGACACTGGCTGTGTTGGTGTCTGCCGAATCATTAAAACAGTAGTTTCTACTTCACCTCTGTTTGTGGTGAACTTGCATTTATAGAACACATTTTAATGTGGAAGATGTTTCTGTTTTACTTCGGGGGAGAAGAAAAAAATAGATGAAAGGAATAAAGGAGCAGGTGTTGAGTTTTGATGTGCGTTGGGAGAGGTGAGAGAATTGTTGGGTTTTCAGGTTTTTAAAAGGTGGAAAAGCAGAGTGGTTTAGGCAGGGAGTACCGGAGACTTGGGCCCATTCCTGTTTTTCAATCCCTAAAGCCATGTTTGCACAAATTGCCTTAACATCAGCCAAAAAAGACAAGGCAAATAAAATGTTGGTTAAAAACTAAAAGAAAGAGCTTAAAACATTAATATCCTACCACTAGCCAACAGGCTCCTGAAATTGGTCAGTCGCTCCAGAAGCTATTTAACTCTCTTCTGCTTGCAAAGTAATTCTTTAGACTATAAAATATAACCTTGCAAATAAGGGAAAGCTAATTCAAACTGCAGCATTGCTACTGGTAAGTGCGTATTCTCCAAGGAATGTGCTGCTTTAATCAGATTTCTGTAAACCCCACATTTTAAAAACAGCCAGTTGGAAAATATTTGCAGTACAGCCCATTCAGTTGCTAAATGATTAAACCTGTTCAAATTACCTGAGTGATTCTTGCTGGCTGCTGATTGCCATGGATGGAATTTGGCGGGTCAATTAACTAAATGTAGGGTGCCAAGTTTGTTCAAAACCGAAATAATGTGGCAGGTTTTCTGCTTGCAGAAGAGTATTCTATACAACGGGAGTGTAAGTGAAGAATGTGTCCGGTGCCCACTGCTTGTTCTAGTTCAAGAAACCACATTGTAGTGCCCTGTACCCCCTTTGGATGATGTGTGCATTTCTGAAATGGTGAATTCATTCGCTGTGCATTTGGGGTGGGTACTCTGCTCTACAAAGAGATCTGCAGTACTGAAATAACAACAGAAAATGCTGGAAAAACTCAGCAGGCCAGGCAACATCCGTGGAGAGAAAATAGAGTCGACGTTTCGGGTCTACCCCTTTTTCAAAACCTGCAGTACTGATCCCATCTACCCTCTTTCCAGTGCTGGAAGTGTTAATGGCAGTGTTTAGCAAACGAGCTGTTTCAATGCTGAAGCAGGGCAGGAATGCAATGTCCATCTTCAGGCTTGGGAGCAGTTTGCCTTACAAGGATGGTTACTCCTATTTTTTTTTAAATGCCTTTTTAAGACCTAGATGATGTCTAATTGTTTTGTATGATGCTGTTTGAAAAGTACAAGTAGTAAATTTACATCACTCGAATGTTATTGTCTAAATAGAAAATATTGCTAATGGTAGAATCATTCGAACTTGTAACACAGAAGGAAGCTATTTTGACATCATGCCTGTGCCACTGCTTGCTCTTCAGTTGAAGCTGTCCATTGTAGCTTGTGACTAAAATGGGAGTGTTTAGTCCATTGGGCCTTATGAGCTGTGCGTGCAGACTCCCAGTACACTGCGTACTGGCCAGCTGCACTGGCGTGGACTCGATGCATCGGGCACATGGTAGGCTTCAAGGCTCCACACCTGCGAAACAGTGCACTAGGTGCCAGCCATTATTGGTGCCTGTAAGTCTGCACAGTGCTTAGCTGCAGATTTATTTTGGGGGGGGGTGGGGAAGGCAAATGCTTACATCTGCAGAGGACTATAACAGATTGTGACAGTATAAGGTTTGGTCAAATCTCATTTGGGAAAACTCCGCTGTTCTAGTCACCTAATCGTAACCTGTCTTTGAAGGTTATAGAGGCAAGCAACAAGAGGCTTTTCAGTTTAAGTTATGAGGAGAGGCTGTGGAAATTGGGCTTGTTTTCTTTTAAAAACAACAATGAGGTGAAATGAAAACAGAAAATGCTGGAGATACTCAGCAGTCAGGCAGCATCTGTGGAGAGAGAAACAGAGTTAACATAGAAACATAGAGATAGGAACAGGAGTAGGCCATTCGGCCCTTCGAGCCTGCTCCGCCATTCAATGAGATCATGGCTGATCTTCGTCTGAGATCATAGCTGATCTTACCAGTTCAGTACCCCGTCCCCGCCTTTTCTCCGTAACCCTTAATCCCCTTAGCCTTCAGAAATATATCCAATTCTCTCTTGAAAATATTTATTGAATTAGCCTTCACAGCCCTCTGTGGCAGGGAATTCCACAGGCTCACCACTCTTTGAGTGAAGAAATTCTTCCTCATCTCTGTTTTAAATGATTTGCCCGCTATTTTTAGACTGTGGCCCCTGGTTCTGTGCTCCCCTGCCATTGGAAACATTCTCTCTGAATTCAGCCTGTCCAGGCCTGCCATAATTTTATATGTTTCGATGAGATCCCCTCTCAATCTTCTAAACTCCAGTGAGTACAAGCCCAAACTATTCAATCTCTCCTCGTAGGTCATTCCCGCCATTCCAGGTATCAGCCTGGTGAATCGCCGCTGCACTCTTTCCATGGCAAGAACATCCTTCCGCAGATGGGGCGACCAAAACTGTACACAATACTCCAGATGCGGTCTCACCAGCACCTTGTACAGCTGTAGTAAGGTATCCCTATTCCTATACTCGAACCCCCTTGATATGAAGGCCAACATACCATTTGCCTTCTTAATCGCCTGTTGCACCTGCACGCTCTCCTTCAGTGACTGGTGCACAAGAACACCCAGGTCCCTCTGCACTTCCCCATCTCCCAATCTATTGTCATTTAGATAATAATCTACCCTCCTGTTTTTACCCCCAAAGTGGATAACCTCACATTTATCCACATTATAGTGCATCTGCCACGTATCCGCCCATTCCCCCAACCTGTCCAAATCGCACTGTAGCCTCCTGACATCCTCATCAGAGCCCACCCCTCCTCCTAGTTTAGTGTCGTCAGCGAATTTGGAAATATTGCATCCAATTCCCTGATCCAGATCATTTATATATATATTGTGAACAGCTGGGGTCCCAGGACAGATCCTTGCGGCACCCCGCTGGTCACTGCCTGCCACTCCGAAAACGAGCCGTTTATTCCAACTCTCTGTTTTCTATCCGCCAGCCAGTTCTCTATCCACGTTAATACTTTGCCCCCAATCCCATGAGCCTTAATTTTGCATGATAATCTTTTGTGTGGAACCTTATCGAAGGCTTTCTGGAAGTCAAGGTACACCACATCCACTGGCTCTCCCCCATCTATTTTACCAGTTACTTCCTCAAAAAAAATTCCAGCAGATTAGTCAAACACGATTTACCCTTTGTAAATCCATGTTGACTCTGTCCGATCCTTTCCCCATTTGTCAAGTGCTCCGCTATTTTATCCTTAATAATGGACTCTAGCATTTTGCCCACAACCGATGTAAGGCTTACTGGTCTATAATTCCCTGCTTTCTCTCTACCCCCCTTTTTTAAATATTGGGGTAACATTAGCTACCCTCCAATCCACGGGTACTGTTCCCGAGTCAATGGAGTTCCGGAAGATGATCCTTAGAGCATCTGCTATCTCCAGGGCCACCTCCTTAAGTACCCTAGGATGTAGTTTATCAGGCCCCGGGGATTTGTCGGCCTTCAGTCCCCTCAACTTACCCAACACCATATCCCTAGAGATACTAATTTCTGTCAGCTCCTCCCTCTCATTAGTCCCTATGTTTGCCGATATTCCTGGGAGGTTATTTGTGTCCTCCTTTGTGAATACAGAACCAAAGTATGAGTTTAATTGGTCTGCCATTTCCTTATTCTCCATTATATATTCTCCCGAATCGGACTGCAAGGGACCGACTTGGGATTTTACCAGTCTTTTCCTCCTGATATACCGATAAAAGCTTTTGCAGTCTGTCTTTGTTTGCTGCAAGTTTACTTTCGTATTCTATTTTCCCCTTCCTGATTAATCCCTTTGTCCTCTTTTGCTGTATCCTGTACTGCCCCCAATCTTCCGGTCTGGTGCTTTTTTTTGCCAGTTGATATGCCCTTTTTTTTGATTTTATGCTGTCCCTAATTTCCCTCGTTATCCACGGTTGAGTCACCTTTTTTAGGTTTATTTTTATGCCAAACCGGTATAAACATGTTCTGGAATTCTTCCATTCTATCTTTGAATGCTTGCCATTGTCTATCCACTGTCAATCCCCCCAGAAACACCACCCAATCAATCTTACCCAATTCCCGTCTCATACCCTCGTAATTCCCTTTATTTAAGTTCTGGACCTTAGTCTCTGATTCAATTTCCTCACTCTCCATCTCGACTGAGAGCTCGATCATATTATGATCGCTCTGACCCAAGGGGCCTCGTACAAGAAGATTGCTGATAAGTCCCTTCTCATTGCACAATACCCAGTCTAAAACGGCCTGATCTCGAGTCGGCTCCTCGACATATTGGTCCAGATAACCGTCCCGAAAACATTCCAGGAATTCCTCCTCCTCAGAATTTTTACTAATTTGGGTAGTCCAATCAATATGTAAATTAAAGTCACCCATGATGACAGCTGTGCTCTTATCGCACGCTTCTCTAATTTCCCTTTTTATGCCTTCCCTCACCCCCATATTACTATTTGGAGGCCTATATATCACACCCACTAACGTTTTCCTCCCCTTGCTATTTCTCATTTCTACCCATACAGATTCCGTTTCATCCGAGTTAATATCCTTCCTTTCCATTGCATTAATCCCCTCCTTTACCAGCAATGCTACCCCACCTCCCCTACCTTTTTGCCGATCCTTCCTAAATATTGTATATCCCTGGATGTTAAGTTCCCAGCCTTGCCCACCCTGCAGCCACGTTTCTGTAATCCCAATCAAATCATACTTGTTTACCTCTATTTCCACAACTAATTCATCCACCTTGTTCCTAATGCTTCTAGCATTAAGATACAAAGCCTTCAGGCTTGCTTTTTTCACACTCTCATTATGAATTAGTTTGGCCCTTTGTGTTTCTCCTTTGCTTATTGCTTCTCACCTTTCTACCATCTATTTCTGACTTCATATGACTTCCCTCTTTTCCACTACCTAGGTTCCCATCCCCCTGCCAAATTAGTTTAAATCCTCCCGAACCGCCCTAGAAAATATTACCCCGAGGACATCGGCTCCCTCACAGTTCAGGTGTAGACCGTCCCCTTGGTACAGGTCACTCCTCCCCAAGAACTGGTTCCAATGCCTCAAGAATTTAAATCCCTCTCCCTTGCACCACTGCTCAAGCCACGTATTTAGCTTATCTATCTTACTCTCTCTAAACTTATTAGCTCGTGGCACTGGTAGCAATCCAGAGATTACTACCTTTGAGGTCCTACTTTTCAATTTAGCTCCTAACTCCCTAAATTCAGCTTGTAGGACCTCCTCCCTCTTTTTACCTACATCGTTGGTACCTACATGTACCACGACAACTGGCTGATCCCCCTCCCCCTTCAGAATGCTCTGCACCCGCTCCGAGACATCCTTGACCCTTGCACCAGGGAGGCAACATACCATCTTGGAGTCTCGGTCTCGGCCACAGAAACTCCTATCTATCCCCCTTACAATTGAATCCCCTATCACTATAGCCCTATCCCTCTTTTTCCTGCCCTTCTGTGCAGCAGAGCCAGTCATGGTGCCCTGAACCTGGCTGCTGGTGCCTTCCCCTGATAAGTCATCTCCCCCAACAGTACCCAAAACGGTAAACCTGTTTTGGAGGGAGATGACCGCAGGTGACTCCTGCACTACCTTCCTGCCTTTACCCTGCCTTTTGGTCACCCATTTACTGTCTGAGCTAGCCTTTACCTGCGGTGTGACCAACTCACTGAATGTGCTATCCACAACATCCTCAGCATCGCGTATGCTCCAGAGTGAGTCCATTCGCAGCTCCAGCGCCGCCATGCGGTCTGCTAGGAGCTGCAGCTGGACACACTTCCTGCACACATAGTTGTCAGGGACCGTGTCCCTGATTTCCCACATGGCACAGGAGAAGCATGACACGGGTCCGAGCTGCCCTTCCATGACTTAACCCTTACAATACCCTTTTATTTACTACGATTTAGCTTAATTATTGAATTCTACTTAGAATAAGTTTGTGAAAGTACTCACCAACCAGTCACCTACCTGTTTTCTGGTGTTGTATTTTCACTGCCGCCTCCTGTCCTGGAACCTTTTCCACCTAGGTTAGGCTCCTGAAATAAAATAAATTGAACCTACCTTTTCAACTTCCCCTAACCCCTAAAAGGTTAGAGGAGGTGGAAGGGTGGGAGACACTACACTGTAGTGTTTCGGGTTTAGCAACAGCTCCACCTATACAAGAGTTACTGGCCTCCTGCTCTCCCGACTGCACCAGCTGTGAAAGAAAAAGCCCGCGAAAGGTGAGCTTTTAAACTCACCAGTTACTGGCCTCCTGCTCTCCCGACTGCCCCAGCAGTTACTGGCCTCCTGCTCTCCCGACTGCCCCAGCTGTGGTCTCGGGCCTCGCCTCTCTCCGGTTTTTATACCGGGCTCCGACTCACTGCTCCCGCTGGTCCCGACTCCGCCTCCACCCGCTGCCGATGCCGCACTGGGGCCTACCTGAGCCTCTGGGGCCTCTTGTAGTCGCTCTGCCGCTCAGCTCCGCCTCCACCCGCTGCCGATGCCGCACTGGGGCCTACCTGAGCCTCTGGGGCCTCTTGTAGTCGCTCAGCTCCGCCTCCACCCGCTGCCGATGCCGCACTGGGGCCTACCTGAGCCTCTGGGGCCTCTTGTAGTCGCTCTGCCGCTCAGCTCCGCCTCCACCCGCTGCCGATGCCGCAGGTCGATGTTTCAGGTCGATGACTTTTCGTCAGAACCAAAGTGCCTTGGTTGGAGTTTTCACGACTAAATTGTTTCAAGCAAATTGTTTATTTTGGAAAGCTTTTTTTTATTTCAATAAAATCTGAAT
Organism: Somniosus microcephalus; assembly: GCF_052327205.1. Classification (NCBI taxonomy): domain Eukaryota; kingdom Metazoa; phylum Chordata; class Chondrichthyes; order Squaliformes; family Somniosidae; genus Somniosus; species Somniosus microcephalus. The sequence continues at coordinate 4,967,502 of NC_141019.1, forward strand.
AACATCTATAGATTTCAGCTCTTTCACAGCCAGGCCTGGAGGCAGTGACTGTTTTCAGCTTCCCCTTTGTCTCTGATGACTTGTGTGTACAGGTACCTGCTGCACCATACTGTACTCCTTAATTTTCACAGATCTTTCACCCTTGCTGTTGGCAAGGTGTATTTGCGATGATTCGAGCGGTGTGGCTATGAGCTAGACACTTTTGGAAAGGTTTGAGTACCAGGGACATGAGTTTTTAAAATAAAAAATTGGGAAGTTAAGAGTAACTAGGGAAGTCTGCCAGGAACTTTACCCGAATTGTAATTACCCCGAATGTGGAGTAATTTGCCAGTGTAGATTGGTGAAACAGACCTTTATAATTGAGTTTGTGACAATTGGGTGTAGCTCTCAAGGGAGAAGAACTGAGGGATATGGTCAGCAGGTAGGGTCGATCTCTGGAAAAAGGTATGGGCTTTTTGGACCTAGTGGTCTTTTCCTATTGCATAGGGTAACATAGGACATACAGCACAGAAACAGGCCATTCGGCCCAACCAGTCCATGCCGGCGTTTATGCTCCACTCGAGCCTCCTCCTGTCTTTCCTTATCTAAATCTATCAGCATAACCCTCTATTCCCTTCTCCCTCATCTGCTTGTCCAGCCTCCCCTTAAATGTATCAATACTATTCGCTTCAACCACTCCCTGTGGGAGCGAGTTCCACATTCTCACCACTCTGGGTAAAGAAGTTTCTTCTGAATTCCCTATTGGAGTTCTTGGTGACTATCTTATATTGATGGCCTCTAGTTATGCTCTTCCCCACAAGTGGAAACATTCTCTCTGTATCCACTCTATCAAAACCTTTCATAATTTTAAAGACCTCTATTAGGTCACCCCTCAGCCTTTTTTCAAGAGAAAAGAGACCCAGCCTGTTCATCCTTTCCTGATATGTACACCCTCGCATTTCTGGTATCATCCTTGTAAATCTTCTCTGCACCCTCTCCAGTGCCTCTATACCCTTTTTATAATACGGCGACCAGAACTGTACGCAGTACTGTGTGTGGTCTAACCAAGGTTCGATACAGGTTAAGCATAACTTCCCTACTTTTCAATTCTATCCCTCTAGAAATGCTCCTATTTCGTGTGTCTAATTCTGTTAGATGCAGGAGATGGTTCTGTGATAGTGGATTGGCAGTTAGGATCAGATCAGCCATGGTCTTATTGAATGGCGGAGCAGGCTCGAGGGGCCGATTGGCCTACTCCTGCTCCTATTTCTTATGTTCTTAAACCCTAGTGCTTGGTTTGCTTTTTTATGACCTTGCTAACCTGTGGCGCAACTTTTAGTGATCTGTGTATTTGTACTCAGATCCCTTTGTTCCTCTACCCCACCTAGACTCGCACCCTCCAAGTGATGTGACCTCCCTATTCTTCCTACCAAATGTAATACCTCACATTTATCTGGTGTTCAACTTCATTTGCCCATTCTGCAAGTTTATTAATGTCCTCCTGTAATTTATTGCAGTCCTCCTCAGTATTGACTACCTCACACCCCCCCCCCCCCCCCCCCCACTCTCAGTATTGACTATCCCCCCCAACTTGGTATCATCCGCAAATTTAGAAATTGTTTGTTGATGCCAAAGTCTAAATCGTTAATGTAAATTGTGAACAGCAGTGGTCCCAGCACTGATCCTTGTGGAACACCACTACCCACCTTCTGCTGTGAATAACTACCCTTTACTCCTACTCTCTGCTTTCTGTCCTGAAGCCAGCCAGCAATCCATTCTGCTACTTGTCCCCTGACTCCACATTCTCTGACCTTGTTCAGCAGTCTATTATGTGATACCTTATTAAAGGCCTTTTGAAAATCTAGATAAATTACATCTACTGCATTACTATTGTCTACTCTCTCTGTTACCTCTTCAAAAAATTCAATAAGGCTGGTCAAGCAAGACTTTCCCTTTTGCAATCCATGCTGACGATCATTATTATACATTTTGATTCTAGATGTTCTTCTATTCTCTAGTAGGGATTCCATTATTTTTCCTACCACCAATGTTAAGCTGACTGGCTACAATAATCCAGTGCCTCCGGGCTGGGGATGGGAAAAATCTGCCAGGTATCGATTTACTAACTAGTGGCCCTTACTGGAAGTGGACACTGGAGGACAAGATTGGGATTGGCTTCCTGCATGCCACAGCAGAATAGCTTGCTGATGCTTACCATCTAGGCTCACGCACTTGAAGAATGGCGACTTGAACTGCAGGTACTCGTGTAACTGCACCCCAGCAAAGGTCAGGGCTTTCGTTTGAGGGGAGAGAAATCGAGGGGTGGGGACGAGGGAGAGAGCGCCGATAACATAAGTCATACTAATGGAGTTGAATATTGTAGGAATTATTCTACAAATGAGCTGAGAAATAAAGGGCCTACTTTAAAAGTGGAAGCTGGGATCAGATTTGAGTCCTCTGATAACATTTTATTTCCGTTCATCAAATACTTAATGTTATTTTGCGCACCGTCTGTCAGCATTGAACATTCCTAGATCAGGGATTGCACTGGGAGATGCAGAGTGAAGCTTTGGCTGCTTTCTCCTACCATGTGCCTTACTCTCATCCTCCAGAAGATCACCCAGCACCTACTGCACCAGCATGACATTCTCCATTTCCCACACCAGCCATTCTGTGGACTGAGACTAAATTTGCTAATTTGGTACTTGGGGACAGTTTTGTTCCATGCCTGACGAGAACTGCATTGACGACACCATTTTACAACCCAGGAGATTTGGTGCTCATATTTTTGTTTAAAGAGAACTGTTTTTCTCTGTGTATGTGTGTCTGTTGCTCACCCCCTCAAATAGCTGCTTGTGATGGGGAAGCGTGACACGGCTAACACTGAAATTACAGTACCATCTACAGGGGTGACTGGTACATCAGATAATTGAGTTTCAGTGTAACGTGCGTCCCATGTACTGAAAATATATGGCTGTGTGCAGTGTTTATATAACACCCAGCTTTTTAAAAAAAAAAAAAAATGAAATGATGTTGGTTCTGACTTGCTGTATTTTTTTTGTTTCTGTATTTATTGTGAGCCAGGTTTATTACACTCACAACTGAGGTATGTCCTAGCAAATGTGCCTTATTTTGAGAGGAGGAATGTAAGGGTGGAGGGAAAGTGAAATGCTTCAAAGCTAGCTCAATGTAAATCCATTTGATAAAATGCAAGAGAAAAAGATGTCAACGCCAGTGCTACATGCAGAGAGGGATGAAGCAGGGAAAAGGGAAGCGAGCGATGGTATTTTGGGGAAAAAAAGACTGGTGTCCAAAAGAGAACTGGGCTTCAGTTTTGTCTAGTTGCTAGCACAGTGTGCAAACACGACCTGCATGATTGGTTGTAAAGAAAGTTCCCCAATAAATGGAAGCACAAGCTGCCGTCTTCCCAAGGCAGCCCTGAAACCAGACAGTCAAACTTTCAAAGTGCAAGTGCCAAAAGAAAATGTTTACTGAGGAGCCACAACTTTTAATTACAATATATACTCGTTCACTCGCTGGTACTCTGACCGTAACTGCAAACATACAAGGCAAGAAAAGTGGCCATATGCTGTTACTGTTGTACAGTATGGATTGTAGTTTGTGCAAATCTGTAGCTGGTGTCTCTGCTAGGTTGCGCTAGTTTGTTTTTTTTTCAGTGCAATTTGCCTGAAATTGGTCAAACCAGCACAAGATTGAGGAATTTCAAGCACAAATCGAGTTTCCGTGCTTTTGTGCTAGTTCAAAAATAATTGCGCTCGAAGCCAGCCCAGCCACACGACTATCCACACCCTGCAGATCGAATTAATCACCATTGGGAGTTTCCGCTAATTGCGACCATTTGCGGGCCTTCGAGGAGGCTCTTAAAAATTAAGCTGTTTCTTTTAGGCGCAAGGACACAAATAGGCACCTTTTTTAAAAAGCTTTTCCTTTTTTACTTTACTAAGAAACTGATTACTGTACACCAATGAAACTAGTAACTGGTTTTGTGTAGTTTTTTAAAGTCATTTTCAGTCATTTAAAATCCGGTATCTCTCGGGTGGTGGATTAGATTAAATGTTTAAATGCTTACTTTCTGTGATAAACCCATTGTCAGCCTTATTAATCAAACTGCACCAGGTTACCACTCTTCAATATATCGAGGAATATATATTTTTTTAAATTACTGTACGTTCTAAAACGCTGCCCGATTGCATTGGTTCATGGGACATTTTGCATTTGGCGATATGCAAATAAGTGAGTGGAAACTTGAGCAAAAAAACCCCACTTCAAACTCGCTTCATCTGTGCCCGGATCACCGATTGTGCCCAAAGTGGAAACTCTTGGCTCTGATGTTTAAATCCATTAAAATAAATAATTTCCATTAAATATGATTGCTGTAACGGTAGGGAAAATATGTTGCCAGTTGAGTCTTGATATTCAAATATTCGTACTTAATTGTATCTAGGTTCTGGTGGGGGGGTAATGCATGATTACATATTTTTAATTTCCTTATTCTGTTTTAAATTTAGTGATGTTCTTGCACTGCCAATCTTCAAACAGGAAGAGTCCAATTTGCCTCCAGAGAACGAGAATAAACTACTACCCTTTCAGTATGTCCTGTGTGCCGCTACCTCCCCGGCAGTAAAACTCCACGATGAAACGCTCACGTACCTTAACCAAGGTAAGGCTTAGGATTGCACAACCGCTCCATTTTCTAATTAGGCCAGTGTTGCTAAGCATTTTGAAAACTATGGCCTGATGTGCTATCGTGAAGGTGACTGGTGGCCTGAGATGCTTCAAGTGCAGCTCACTTCTGGATTCTTGATTGATTTTCTTGCTATCTTGCCAATATTCCTTTTTAAGCAAAGGCAACTTTTATTCGCTTGATTTTTTTATTCAGAAAATAATTTTGTACATGTGTTTTCAGGGCAGTCTTATGAAATTCGGATGCTTGACAATCGGAAAATTGGGGAGTTGCCTGAAATCAATGGCAAATATGTGAAGGTGAGAGAAGTCGAACATTGAGTGGTGGAGCTGCATTTTGTTGCAAGTTCGACTTGAAAACGTCATTTTAATTATGTTGGGGAAAATTAGCAAAGTGTGATGCATCATGTCGTCTAGTTTCCTGAGCCTATCGCCATCTTCAGTATATTGGTAGAGAGCACCATAAACCAGCGGCCCTGAAGATCGCCAAAGTCTTATTTGTATTTGAAGGTTGAAAAAGTAGCACTGTTTTGCTTATTGTAATAGGCAACACGATTAGTCACCTTGAACTTAAACCCACACCTATACCTGTGGTCAGCAGTCTTTGTGGAAGTTGGATCTGATTTTCATGTACAGATTTAGTTCTTGAAAATGGATCTGTGCACCAATATGTAACTCAACCGATTTAACTTGGAGGGTGCAAACAAGGCAGTATCAGCCCAGTGTTAATGAGCGGTGCATTTGAATGTTTATTCCCTGTATAAATGCAAGCTCACTAATTGTAATCCTTTGAATGTCAGTCTGTTGATGGTGAGGTATCAGGTTGCCTGTTGGAATAAGCAAAATGACACTTTAAGTGTATTTATGTAAAATAAAAGGTGCAAGCCTCCATCTACTGAGCTAAATGACTTTTAAAACTCTAAATCAATGCTGGATTTATATTGTATAACTGCTATTTGAAATAGGTCTGGTTTTCTAGCCTCTGGAACCCATTCTCATTGTGGGGTCGATTTTAGTAAACCAGTGGCAATACTAATGTGATGGTAAACAACTGCACAGCCCATAATACACGTCAGTAGGTGGAAACGGACGACCTCTGAAGTTAAAACAATTTCCAAATGACTATTAAATAAAACTTGCCCTGTTCAGATATTCATGCACCATTTTGTAGTTGAGTTGATAGACGGGTGTTCTGCACGCAAGCCTCTTCCAATGCTTAGACTTGGGTATGTGCAAGTGACTCTGGCTTCCTGCACACTTAGGATAATTTTCCTTCCCACTGCTGTGGTAAAGCATCTCCCCTTGATGGCATGGTTAAGGATGAGAACTCAATGTACAGAATAGTATTATCTGGTCTAAAAGAATGTTGTATAGCTTAGCTTAGAACACTTATATAAAAGCAAAATACTGCAGATGCTGGAAATAAGTATTTCAGCTTCGAACATTATTGTGCTGGCATAACATCGTAAGTTGATCAGCACCTGAAAAGTGCAGTTCATGTTCGGGTAGAAGACCTTCACCAGAACTTACAGGGAAGGCCGATGAGTTGTTCTAGGCTTTCTCCTGCCCCACTGAACTTTTCTCCTTTTGACTTCATTCTCTCTCCACCTACATCGGAGTCTTACATAGAAACATAGAAGATAGGAGTAGGCCATTCGGCCCTTCGAGCCTGCTCCGCCATTTAATGAGATCATGGCTGATCATCCAAATTCAGTACCCTGTCCCTGCCTTCTCCCCATAATCCCTTGATCCCTTTAGCCTTAAGAAATATATCCAACTCTTTCTTGAATATATTTAATGAACTGGCCTCCACTGCCCTCTGTGGCAGAGAATTCCACAGGTTCACCACTCTCTGGGTGAAGAAATTCCTCCTCATTTCAGTCCTAAATGGTTTACCCCTTATCCTTTAAACTATGACCCCTGGTTCTGGACTCCCCGGCCATCAGAAACATCCTTCCTGCATCTAGTCTGTGCAGTCCTGACAGAATTTTATAGATTTCGATGAGATCCCTTCTCAATCTTCTAAACTCCAGTGAGTATAAGCCCAATCGACACAATCTCTCCTCATACGTCATTCCTGCCATCCCAGGTATCAGCCTGGTGAATCTTTGCTGCACTCCTTCCATGGCAAGAACGTCTTTCCTCAGGTATGGTGACCAAAACTGCACACAATACTCAAGGTGCGGCCTCACCAAGGCCCTGTACAACTGTAGCAAGACATCCTTGTTCCTGTACTCGAACCCTCTTGCTACGAAGGCCAACATACCATTTGCCGCCTTAACCGCCTGCTGCACCTGCATGTTTACCTTCAGCGACTGGTGCACAAGAACACCCAGGTCTCTTTGCACTTCCCCCTTCTCCCAATCTATTGCCATTCAAATAATAATTTGCTGCCTTGTTTTTGCCACCAAAGTGGATAACCTCACATTTATCCACATTATAGTGCATTTGCCATGTTTCTGCCCAATCACCCAACCTGTCCAAATCGTACTGGAGTTTCACGGCATCCTCCTCACAGCATACCCTCCCACCCAGCTTTGTGTCGTCTGCAAATTTGGAGATATTACATCCAATTCCCTCGTCCAGATCATTAATATATATTGTGAACAGCTGGGGTCCTAGGACCGATCCTTGCGGTACCCCACTAGTCACTGCCTGCCACTCGGAAAACGACCCGTTTATTCCAACTCTTTGCTTTCTGTCCGCCAACCAGTTCTCTATCCAAGTCAATACCTTGCCCCCAATCCCATGTGCCTTAATTTTGCACGCTAATCTCTTATGTGGGACCTTATCGAAAGCCTTCTGAAAGTCCAAATACACCACATCCACTGGTTCTCCCTTATCTATTTTACCAGTTACATCCTCAAAAAATTCCAGTAGGTTAGTCAAGCATGATTTACCTTTTGTAAATCCATGTAGACTTTGTCCGATCCTGTCACTGCTTTCCAAGTGCTCTGCTATTACATCTTTTATAATAGACTCTAGCGTTTTCCCCACTACCAATGTCAGGCTTACCGGTCTATAATTCCCCGCTTTTTCTCTACCACCTTTTTTGAATAGTGGGGTAACATTAGCTACCCTCCAATCCATGGGTACTGTTCCAGAGTCTATCGAGTTCTGGAAGATGACCAGCAATGCATCTACTATTTCTGGGGCCACTTCCTTAAGTACCCTGGGACGTAGATTATCAGGCCCTGGGGATTTATCGGCCTTCAGTCCCATCAATTTTCCTAACACCATTTCCCTACGAATACTGATTTCTTTCAGTTCCACCCTTTCATCAGACCCTATGTTCCCCGGCATCTCTGGGAGGTTATTTGTGTTCTCCTTGTGAAGACAGAACCAAAATATGTATTTAGTTGGTCTGCCATTTCTTTGTTCCCCATTATAAATTCCCCTGATTCTGACTGCAAGGGGCCTACGCTTGACTTCACCAATCTTTTTCTCTTCACATATCTATAAAAGCTTTTACAGTCAGTTTTTGTGTTTCCTGCAAGCTTACTCTCATTCTATTTTCCCTTTCTTAATTAATCCCTTTGTCCTCCTTTGAATCCTAAACTGCTCCCAATCCTCAGGATTATTGCTTTTTCTGGCCAATTTATATGTCCTCTCCTTGGATCTTAGGCTATCCCTAATTTCCCTTGTTAGCCACGGTTGAGTCACCTTTTTTGTTTTATTTTTATGCCAAACTGGGATGAACAAATTTGTAGCTCATCCATTCGGTCTTTGAATGTTTGCCATTGCCTAGCCACCATCAACCCTTTGAGCGCCATTCCCCAATCAATCCTACCCAACTCTCTCCTCAGACCATCGTAGTTTCCTTTATTTAAATTGAGGACCCTAGTCTCTGAGTCAACTACTTCATTCTCCATCTTAATGAAGAATTCGATCATATTATGATCGCTCCGACCCAAGGGGCCTCGTACAACAAGATTGCTAATTAATCCTTTCTCGTTACATAATACCCAGTCTAAGATGGCCTGATCTCTGGTTGGTTCCTTGACATATTGGTCCAGGAAACCATCCCGTAAACACTCCAGGAATTCCTCCTCCACAGTATTATTACTAATTTGGTTGGCCCAATCTATATGTAGATTAAAGTCATCCATGATGACTGCTGTGCCCTTATTGCACACTTCTTTAATTTCCCTTTTAATGCCATCCCCAACCTCCGCCTTACTGTTTGGAGGTCTATATACAGGAAACTTTGTGCTATCCGGCACCCACGGGACCGAGCTGCTGCCGTTGCCTCAAAACTGCCGTACTCTCCAGAGTTAATGTTGAGATACAAAGATTCTTATCTCCGTATTTGACAACAAACACTGTTGCTTCGCAACAGCTTCTAAACACTCGGGTGTGGCCTGCAAGCTCTGTAGCTGAAGCTGTTGCTATAGCTACAGACCTTGCACAGCTTGACTGTTCAAACAAAGCAAAAAAAAAACAAACAAACAAAAAGAATAAAAAACGGCGGCTGATTTTTGCCGGTGGCTCCAGATTGCTGGATAGCACAAAAGTTTCCTGTACCACTCCCACTAACGTTTTTTTCCCCTTAGTATTCCTCAATTCTACCCATACAGATTCCACATCATCAGAGCTAATATCCTTCCTTACAATTGTGTTAATCCCTTCTTTAACCAGTAATGCTACCCCACCTCCCTTTCCTTTTTGCCTATCTTTCCTGAATATCGAATACCCCTGGATGTTGAGTTTCCAGTGTTGGCCTTCCTTGAGCCACGTTTCCGTAATCCCAACCAAATCATATTCGTTTACCTCTATTTGCGCAGCCAATTCATCCACCTTATTACAAATGCTCCTCGCATTAAGACACAAAGCCTTCAGGCTTGTTTTTTTAATGCTCTTAGACCTATTAGAATTATTATTTACTGTGGCCACGTTTGATTTAAACCGTTGATTTCTCTGACTGCCACTTTTGTTTTTCTCATCTTTTGCTTTTATCCTTGTTTCCCTTTCCTCTGTCTCCTTGCTCAGGTTCCCAACCCCCTGCCATTTTAGTTTAAACCCTCCCCCCACAGCACTAGCAAACACTCCCCCTAGGACATCGGTTCTTTCACCAACCTTTTTTTATTTGGGTAGGTTCTCTACCCAAAATCTGTCTCTTTTTCAGATGCAGATAAACCTGCTATGTTTCCAGGATTTTCTCTTTATTTCAGATTGTGTGTTTTAAAGATTGTTTTTCCGTTTTCCTGTTTGTACTACTGTTGTTCCTTCTTCTTAGGCAGTCCCTCGGAACCGAGGATGACTTGCTTCCACATTAAAGATGAGTTCTCAGGTGACTGATGAGTCCAATGCGGGACCTACAGTCTCTGTCACAGGTGGGGCAGACGGTGGCTGAAGGGGCGGGTGGGTGGGGTGCTTGGGTTGACTTCCGCTTGCTCCCGGCGAAGAGACTCGAGGTGTTCGGCGCCTTCCCAGATGCTTCTCCTCTACTTTGTGCGGTTTTGGGCCAGGGGTTCCCAGGTGTCAGTGGGGATGTTGCACTTTTTCAAGGAGGCTTTGAGGGTGTCCTTGAAGCATTTCCTCTGCCCACTTGGGGCTTTCTTGCTGTGTCGGAGCTCCGAGTAGAGTGCTTGTTTTGGGAGCCTCGTATCGGGCATGCGGACGATGTGACCCGTCCATCGGAGCTGATCGAGCATGGTCAAAGCTTCGATGTTGGCCTGAGCGAGAACACTGACGTTGGTGTGCCTATCCGGCCAATGGATTTGCAGGATCTTGCGGAGGCAGCGTTGGTGGTACCTCTCCTGTGCTTTGAGGTGCCTGCTGTACATGGTCCATGTGTCTGAAGCATACAGCAGGGCGGGTATCACTGCTGCTCTGTAGACCATGAGCTTCGTGCCGGGTTTGAGGTCCTGGTCTTCAAACACGCTCTTCCTCCGGTTATTTATGGTTGTGGAGTCTTGCAGTACAACTTCCTGTAGCAACATAACTGAATAGGAGTTTTGCACAAGACCACCACATTAAGTGTCTAAGCATGTTATTGAATGACTCTGTGGTATTCCTGGAAGTAGTGAGATCCCTGCAGATCCCATGAGATTCTTGAGGACTGATGGAATGGTGTTCTGCGGAATATGCTACGTGTGAGATGGGCATTCTAATTGTGCTGTTAAAATGTTTAATCTGTACCCCTTAACAGCAAGCCTTTTCATGTGCTATTTTAGGAGTAGGGGGCGAAAGAGTAGGTGTTTACTCTGGCTTAAAATAAAAATGTTGTGATTTAAAACAAATGCAGGTATTAAAGGAGCTGGTTGAGAGGAGTCACTAACCCTGTAAACAGCACTGAGGCAGACTAGTTTAACAGCAGGGAGACCATTTAGCTTCTGCTGTATTGGCTTTTGGAACATTTTTTTTGTTTGAAACGTGTTTCCCAAGCATTCTCCTCACTCAAAATAAGTCTCCTTGCCTATTATTCATTGAGATGTTGCTGTTGAAATGCCCTCACTATTCATTTTATTTTTGACATCAATTATATTGACAAATATCAACGTAGAAAAATGTGTGCAATTGAGTTAATAGTTTCTGAAAACTACTGCCTTTTTTATTTTTTCCCCTCCCCCAGAGTATTATCCGAGTGGTATTTCATGACCGGCGTCTACAGTACACTGAGCACCAGCAGTTGGAGGGATGGAGGTGGAACCGGCCTGGAGACAGGATCCTAGATTTAGGTACATTGTCCATGATGTGCATGCAGGGATCAGTTGTGCACTTCAGACCAAGTCTGTGTTTAATCTAAAGTTTGACTTGATGGATGAAAGCTGAAGTATTGAACAAAACACTAAGCCTGAGCTTATTACAGTCTTGATAAACTGTGGAAGGCTTTCAACACTGAACAAACTATCTCTTAACAAATGTCACTATGCTATAGTGGAAACTCTTGTGGTGATTGTGGCTTGGCGGATTATCATAGTGCGCCAATGTAGTATTGCACAGCATCCGTACCTGCAGTTTCCCCACATACGAGTGGAGTATGTGTCGAACAGAGGCTCGTCTTTGAGGGAATGTTTGAGGTCAAGTTGTCCCAGGCCATGTTCACATTCATCCCAATAGCTGATTATAAAGATGGGCAGGCAATGTCTGAGAACAAGCAGACTGCTTACCTCTGGCCTGCTGAATGGTGTGGGGCATTTAGGACCTAAAATTGGAAAGGGGAAGCAAGAATAGATTTTTTTTTTTTTTTTTTTTTTTTTTTTTTTAATTCTTTCGTTATGCTTTGCTGTTTCAGATATAAAGATGTCCTGAATTAAGAGTTTGGTTCTTGTCCCTCTCCCATCCACAAATCTGATGGACTGGGACAGTGGCAATTTGGCCACTTGCGAAGGTGTCTTGCATTTTGTTGGAATAGAATTACTGGAGCTACTTTGCATGTTGTGATTGGGTGGTCATTGATGTACATGGACTGTTCCGGTGTGGAATAAGGAATATGCCTTTCTGTAGTGGGGAGTAACTCTTGCGATTTAAAAGCTGTATTTTCCCCAAACTTTGCATATTCAATTTATCAGGATCATCCTGGAGAGCAAGGCTAATTCCAAACTCCTCCTTCCCACTGTCTCATCCTCGCTCCCCTACATTCTCACTTCTAACACCAGTTATGTGGAGCTCTGGATTCAAATTTGAGCCTATCCACTCGGTTGCCCTGCCCCTTTGCCTCTCCAAACCCACATCACTCTGCATCCTCTGTCCTTTCTTCCCTCTGTTTTGCCCTGCCATCATCTGACTTATCTCCATGGCTAGAGCCCACCACTAGCTTCAAGTTCACAGCCATTCAATTGTCTCTCCTCAGCCCAGTGCTGCTTGATATTGTCGATCTCTCCCTTCCTTCAGGGATTGTTCTTTTTATACTCCTTCAACTACCTCCATTTTCTCCAACTACCAGCCACTTCTAACCTTCCTTTCCTCTTCAACTTGCCACTGTCACGCTATTCTGTGCCCATCACTTCCCCTAATCCCTTCAGTCTGGTTTCCACCTAACACACAGCATTGAGAATACTTTGTTCAAAGTTTCCTGTAACTGCAACGGCACCATCCTATCCCTTGTCCTTCACCTCTCTGTGGGTAGCCCCATAGATGATCACTTATCTTCCACCATGCAGAATTATTGAATTTTACAGCACACAAGATCATTTGCCCATTGTGCCTATGGTGGCTCTCTGCGAGAGCTATCCATTTAGTCCCATTACTCTGCATTTTCCCCTATACACGGTTAAATTTTTCTTTTTAAATATTTATCCACTTCCGAAAGAGCTTCAGTTTCTCTAGTCTCTTATAATTAAATTATAATCTCTCATTGCTGGTATTGTGTTAGTGAATCCCCCTCCACCCTCTTTGTGACTTGATATCCTTCCTAAAGAAGGGTGTTCAAAACTAAATATAATCTCACTGGCCTAACTAATAATTTGTGTAGGTTTAACATTGCTTTTCTATTTGCTGCCCCTATTCATAAAATGCAAAATCCTGTAAGTTTTTTTTATTTTACAGCTTTATCAACTTGTGCTTCCACATGTAAATATTTTTATTTAAACCCTTAAATTTCACTGCTCCTCTACTGTTCCTCTTCCTCTGTTCTTTCAAAAGTTTTACAATTCATTATATATTTTGTCATTTTTCCTTCCCCCTGCCAAAATGTATCACATTTCTCTGCGTTACATTTCAATTGACCTATATTTGCCCAATGTACTAACGTGTCTGTACTCCTGAAGTCTCTGCAGCCCTCTTCAGAATTCATCACACTCCCTATTGTCGTCATCCATAAATGTTGATACAGTGCCCCAATACCCACGTCCAGATCCTATTTTGAGAACATTTGGGGTTTGGAGGAATAATGAAGACAAATGGGTTAATGTTGCCCTTTTGAAAATGCCCCTCGGGTAATGGTCATTGTAATGGAATTCTTGAATGTGATTTCATTAGAGCAGTGAATTATCCTTAGTTTGTATGTTAGTCAATCGAGGCAAATTCTTTTAGTGGCCTGTGTTCTCAAAAACCACAGGAAAGTTGAAATGATTTAGGGACTAAGAATACAAGATTCAAAATCTATTTCCAAATAAGATTTGTAAAGCTGCACGCTACACGGCTGTGCTCTTTATCTTCAATAGTAACCAAGTGGCTGCTGAACTTTTGATAAATGCAACATTTTTTTCTTTTTTTGACTGAGTAGTGTTATACTTTGGGTAATAGCTCCTTGATTACCAATTGTTCAATTTGAATTTGTTTCTCTGCAATAATACCTGTTTCTTTTCTTCAGATATCCCTCTGTCAGTAGGGATTGTTGACCCCAGAGCAAATCCAACACAACTAAATACAGTGGAGTTTCTTTGGGACCCTTCAAAGAGAACCTCTGTATTTATCCAGGTATGATGTCTCTTCCATTATTCAAGGTTTCGTACATCCTGATTATTTACTTCTCGAGCATGTTCCTTATATCCATTTTGTACCAATTTTATGAGTAGGTAATAGTAGAAATGTAAAAAGCTGGTATGTGAATTGATCTTTAAATTGATTTTTTATTCCTTTACTTTCTAACTGATGATTTTGTTTCTGTACTGGTATTTCAATCATTTGGTTGAAATGAGAAGAGTTACATTATGACCTAATCCTCGATCAAGAGGTCTCGTGAGAAACCCAATTGAGACCAGACATCTTCGGGGAAAGCTTATGTCAAGATGCTAGTCCAGGCTGGAATTGAGAACTCTCCTGATGACCTAATGGGCATTAGGCCACCCAGAACAATGGTCCTGAGTTGATTACTGGTATCTGCTGAGTTTGATCTCCGCCTTGGCTGCATCAGTGCCCCTGGACTAGGCCGATGAAAATTCAGCCAGGGTTGCTGCTCCTGAATGGCTATGATCCCTACTGGAAAGCGCATGTGTGGCTGTCTGGTGAGAACAGGGTTTGGCTTGGCTGTGATATCCTACAGTCAAGTAGCCTGCTGCCACACACTGGCTCTTGTATGAAGGATGGCAACTTGGGCAAGATTCTGGAACTGTATTTCAGCATGAGCCTGTACCTTCAGAAGAGATGGGAGTAAACAAACATTGATTTTTTTGTTCTATGTATGTAAACAGTTGAGGTTTGAATCTTGAGTGCGCTAGTCTAGAGTCCAGTGCTTGGTGTTGCTTGAAGAATTGCCTACATAATTTTTTTAATACTTTTTACACCCCCACCCCCTCCCCCGGCATGTTCAGCTAAGTTGTACACTGTTTCCTTTCTTGATGCATTTCAAACTCCAATTAAGTGAAGATTTGAAAATGTGTAATTGCATATTCTGTTTAAAAGGAAATGGAGGACCCAAACAATTATCACCATTTTCCCTCTCCCTTTTTACTCTCTTTCGAACCCCCTCCCCACTCAAAATGAGACGCAAACAAAGTGAAATATGTATTTTTCCTTCGGCAGGATGGAGTGGATAAAGAGTGTACAGGTTTAAATCTAAATTGTACGATCTAGTTTTAATTTTATCCAAAAATTCTTCAGATTTCTCCATTTTCAGATACTCATGCACTAATATAATGGGTTGGGGACATTTCTGCCACATAGCTACCTTCCCCAAAACAGTTTATGATTCAGTCCAACATTAGATTGATTTACAGCATTATGCATCCATGGTGCTTGGATATACTGATTGAGGAAAAAGGAGATGAAATGTCTCCTTGAGGCATTGTCAATCCAATCACCTCTCCATGTCAATCCAGTCACTTATGCAGAAACGGGTTTTTCAACAATTCTCAAACATACCCGAAGATGCTTTATTCTACATGAATGTAATCAATTTTTCACAATTTAAATGTCTGATCATTTTCCCCACATTAAAACCTAAATCAGTGTTTGTTTAAGGACCCAAAGAGTTGAACTGCAACAAGTTTAACAGTTTCTATCCCCTACCTCTTTTTTGGTTTGAAAGAATTGCCATAGTTCCACAGCTTTCCCTCCTCCATGAATTCTCATCAAGGAAAGACAATTTTAGGTTTTGAACTTGAAAGCGTTGCTGTCTATGCCTCCAGTGAAATCCAAATTAGACAGTGCATGCAGAGTGATCATGTTGCTCACAAGGCACGACACTGGCATGTGTGAACTTCAATTGGTATTCCTGGCACATAATGTGGTTTTAGATTTATTGTAACTGATGACTACATTCGTTTTTTCCAGCAGAAATGTGATCGTAATAAACCATTGATTGTCCCAGCATCGCAGTAAGAAAATATTCAATAGATGTTTCCAGAGGAAATTCCTTAGAAAAAGCTGCAATTATTCAGTTCCTTTTTGATGCTTTTTCTCTTGGTCATGTACCTGCTTGTTTCCTTAGGTGCATTGTATTAGTACTGAATTCACAACGAGGAAACATGGAGGAGAAAAAGGAGTGCCTTTCCGAATTCAAATAGATACATTCAAAGAGAATGAAAACGGTGAATATACAGAGCATCTTCATTCCGCTAGCTGCCAAATCAAAGTGTTCAAGGTATGGAGAAAAGGCTGGATTGCTCTGTTGAGTGACCATTACTTCAACTCTTGAGTAGAAATGTTGTCTCGCGGCGGAGCAACAAAACGGGCAGTATCTGATCGGCTGTCTGTTCTACGCAGTGCCTGATATTCGGTTGCATTGACTGCAATGGAACTGAAATATCAGGCGTGCTGCGTATAAGGGGCGGCCAATCGATGCTGCTCGTTTTGCGCCTGTGCCAGAGACTCATTTTGAGGCCAGGGTGTCTGAAATGTGTTTTTGCTTGGTTGATTCCTTAGACGTACTAAAGTTGATCTGCTCTCCTTCCTTCTGCGTAAACTTTAGGTGGCCATTATATTTTCTGCATCGTTTGGATAATATATTTAACAGTTTAAAACTGATCTAAATGGGAGGCAGTGTCTTTTTTAAAATTTCTGCACTGAGTAACAAAGTTGTACACTCTCTGAACTTGGAAATATATCTGAAATTGTTTGTGGCTAGATTTTAACTTCTGTACTCCAAATATGGATTTGCTTGTAAATGGGGACCCAGAGAGGCAGACCTATTGGTGGAAACTGGGTTTCTGCTCTCTGGTTTGCAGGGTTATCTTGAAGAAAATGTCCTGGCTGGTACGGTATCCAGTAGCCCTCTAATACATTGCTTGGTTAGCCATTCTTTGTATTCAGGCATATAGTGAGCATTAGTTGGCTGTTTTGACCATTGGAGGGCATCACAGGTGAGTCCAATCTTATTCCTACTGTTGAGCAGTCATTGGACAGTGATCAGGGCTGGACATCCTGGCTGATATTCTCTCTGCCTTTTTTCCTTCCCCCTAACCCTAAGAAAATCTGAACACGACCAGTTGTAGCCTTCCCATCACTACACAGACGAGAGACCTTCCTGGTCTCTATGGCTCACTACTATGTATAACCTGCATTTGCCCATATGAACTATCTGGAGAACCTAAATGGAAATCTTCTAAAGAATATATTTCTGCTTTAAAATGTAACTTAACAAAATAACTTCTGAAGTAGTTTTATTTCTGAAGCCTTGAATTCAAAGCTTAGTTTTTCAAAAAAACTGATGGAAGAAGTGGTTAAGCTACCACTGGTGGAACAAAAGTCCTCAACAGCTCCCAAAAATGGATATTCTCTTAGTAGCACTTGACCATTCAACCTTGTCTTCAGAGTAGCATAGCAGGACTGAACGATGTACTGTTGCTTTGGGCTGTATAGCTTTTGTCTTTGGCCAAGCTAGATTTTAAATACATTTTTATCCAGAATCAAGCACATAGATACATAATGCAACGTGTCTCCGGAATGAGTACAAGATCTAGTTAACGTGGACCTTTTTTCTCATTCCTCAGAGCCTGAGCAAACTTTTTCTTCAATTCAATTACAGGAGGACATTAATAAACTTGCAGCATGGGCATATAATTGGCAAATGAAGTTCAACACAATAAATGTGAGGTATTCCATCTTGGTAAGAACAATAGGGAGGTCACTTATCACTTGGAGGGTGCGAGTCTAGGTGGGGTAGAGGAACAAAGGGATCTAGGAGTACAAATCACAAAGTTGTGCCACAGGTTAACAAAGCCATAAAAGCAAACCCAGCACTAGGGTTTATTTCCTAGAGGGATAGAATTAAAAAGTAGGGAAGTTATGCTAAACCTGTATCGAACCTTGGTTAGACCACACTTGGAGTACTGTGTACAGTTCTGGTCGCCATATTATGAAAAGGATATAGAGGCACTGGAGAGGGTGCAGAGAAGATTTGCAAGGATGATACCAAAAAATGCAAGGGTATACATATCCGGAAAGGGTGAACAGGCTGGGTCTCTTTTCTCTTGAAAGGAGAAGGCTGAGGGGTGACCGAATAGACGTCTTTAAAATTATGACAGGTTTTGATAGAGTGGATAGAGAGAGAATGTTTTCACTTGTGGGGAAGAGCATAACTAGAGACCATCAATATAAGATAGTCACCAAGAAATCCAATAGGGAATTCGGAAGAAACTTCTTTACCCAAAGAGTGGTGAGAATGTGGAACTCGCTACCACAGGGAGTGGTTGAAGCGAATAGTATAGATCCATTTAAGGGGAGGCTAGACAAGCATATGAGGGAGAAGGGAATAGAGGGTTACGCTGATAGATTTAGATGAGGAAAGACGGGAGGAGGCTCGAGTGGAGCATAAACACCGGCATGGACTGGCTGGGCCGAATGGCCTGTTTCTGTGCCGTATATCCGATGTAATTGAGCTGATGGTCTCAAGGCCACTAGCAATTTAGCCAAAGGAATTGGGAACTTGATTAGCTACTGACTTCTCCCTGAAAATTAAGACTGATGGTCTCCAATCCTTTAAGTACCAAACCCACCAAGTTTTAAAAGATTTGACAGCAAAATTGATTGTGCATAGTGATTTGGAGACTGGTGCATTTCTTTGAATGCGATAGTGTTCTGGAATCTTGAGGAACCTGTAGGATTTAACGGCCTAGAAATTCGTCTTGGGTGGTGGCACAAAACTGGCGGTATCGGATCGGCCGCCCATTATATGCAGCGCCTGAGATTCCGTTGCATTGACTGCAGTGGAACTGAATATCAGGCGCTGAGTACAATGGGTGGCCAATCCGATACCGCCACCGCTCGAGATGAATTTCTAGGCCAACATGTCAAAAGCATGAGACATAAATTAGTCACTGGCACCACCTCTCTCCCATATAAACAAAACTGAGCACTAGGAAGACACGAGACCTACTTAGTGAATTAGCTCGCTTCCCAGTGAACATCTGTGCCACTCCTACCCCTCTCTTCCCCTCCTTTTTTTTTTTTTCCCCCCCCCCCCAAATAATTATTTGCAATAAAAGGGTAAGGTTCTGTGAAGTGTCTAAAGTCAGTGACTGTGAACCTGATACAGAAGTATGGTGTTTTGGTGTCCAGGAACCAGTTTCTTAAGCTGAGTGCTTCTAAACCGAGCATTCAAGTTGGGAATTTGGAGAGGAGGAAGGAGGTGATGCTTTTTGCCTCCTGTACTTGTGCTACAAGTAAATATTTAATTTCACCTACCTCTAATTTAAACTAGATCTAGTAATTAGTTAAAAACAAAACTATAAGCTATGCTAATTAAATAATTAAAACAAGGTATTTTATTTAATGAATTAAAATGCATTAAGGGATGGCAGTGCAGGTGGTGTGCTGCAACTGCAGCGTGTGGGAGTTTGTGGAGAGCATTGTGATCCCGGTCAACCACGTCTGCAGCAAGTGTCAGCATCTTGAGGAACTTCAGCTCAGAGTTGTTGAGCTGGAGTCCGAAGTTGCGAACATTGCGGGGCAACGGGGGCGGGTGAGTTATCGGGACACTTTGATCCAGGAGGCAGTCATAGCCTTTGGGTTATGTAGTGGTACCGATCTAGATAGTGGTCAGGAACAAGAGGGTTTGACTGCAGCTCGGGCAGGTAAGGAGACCCCAGGTGCAGTGCTGGAGGAGCATCGGCCTTTGCCCTTATCCAACAGGGATGAGGGCAAAGCCTGCAGGGTGGATGATGAAACTGACCATAGTGCAGGAGGCCATTCAAGTGGGGGGAGTGAAAAGGAATGTTGTAGTGGTAGGGGATAGTATAGCATATACATTCCATTGAGAAATAAAAACTCCACGGGAAAAGTGGTCCATCCGTGGCTAACTAACGAAGTTAAGGATAGTATTAGATTAAAGAAAGAGGATTATAATGTTACGAGGAATAGTAATAAGCCTGAGGATTGGGAGCGCTTTAGAAACCAGCAAATGATGACCAAAAAATTGATAAGGGAAGAAGTAGAATGAGTAAACGAGCAAGGAATATAAAAATGGATTGTAAGAGCTTTTACAAATATGTAAAAAGAAAGTGAGTAGCAAAGGTAAGCATTGGTCCCTTGGAGGCTGAGACATGTGAACTTATAACGGGGAATAAGGAAATGGCAGAGACTTTAAACAAATATTTTGTATCTGTCTTCACAGTAGAAGACCCAAAAAGCATCCCAACAATAGTGGGGAACCAAGGGATTAAAGAGTGACTAACTTCAAGTAAGCAATGTCAGCAGAGAAAAAGTACTTGAGAAACTAATGGGACTAAAAGCCGACAAATCCCCTGGACCTGACGGCTTACATCCTAGGGTTGTGAAAGAGGTGGCTGTGCAGAGATAGTGGGTGCATTGGTTGTGATCTTTCAAAATTCCCTAGATTCTAGAATGGTCCCAGTGGCTTGGAAGGTAGCAAATGTAACCCCGCTATTCAAGAAAGGAGGTAGAGAGAAAACGGAACTACAGGCTAGTTAGCCTGACCTCGGTTGTCGGAGGAAAATGCTGAAATCCATTATTAAGGAAGTGGTAATAGGGCACTTGGAAAATCATATGATCAGGCAGAGTCAACATGGTTTTCTGAAAAAAAAAATGTTTAACAAATTTATTGTGCATACGCTGTCGTAAATCCTCAATGGCCACGCATGCGCGAAAACCCCGAACTTGCGATCTGTCAAGTTTCTCCTTGACCAGTCGTCCGCATGCGCCCCCAAAACACTTGCTGGCACAGAGTTGGGTTATTTGCCCAACTATTGCCCAGCGAATGCCCATGAAACCCTTGCGCCTGTAAAAAGCCTGCTTTTACCAGCGTAAGGGTTAAAATAACTGTTAAATTAAAATGTTAAAAATGATTTAAAACATAAACATTTAAAATTAGTTGAAGTAAATTTTGGGCTGGAATAAAATGTTTTTCAAAAAATAAATTTTTATTTTAAATGCTTTATCAAAGAACATTTAATTAATTTTGAACACGGGAATATTTATTATTAGAATTGTTTTATTTGGGAATTTCTCATAAGCTTATGGGGAATTCTGTTTGTAAATGGAATCGCCATAAGCTTATGAGGAAATCCCCTTTTCTAATTGGTTGGCCTGGCCCACCCCAAGTGATCCCAGGGACGCTGCTGAACCACCTACGTTCGTGGGCCTTTACGCAGGCGTACGTCTGGAGGCCCAGGTCCCGAAGACGCCGGAGACACCAGGTACTTCTGAATTTTTGGGGGGGGCCGGGGTCAAAGGTATATTCTTCTGGTATGCCTCTGACCGCAAATTCAGGGCCATTAGTTTCTTGAGGATGTAACTAGCAGGGTAAATAAATGGGAACCAGTGGATGTAGTATATTTGGATTTCCAAAAGGCATTCGATAAGGTGCCACATAAAAGGCTGTTTAAGGGCTATGGGGTTGGAGGTAATATATTTGCATGGATAGAGGATTGGTGAATGGACAGGAAAAGAAGAGTAGGGATAAACTGGTCATTTTCAGGTAGGCATGCTGTAACTAGTGCTTGGGGCCTCCGCTATTCACAATCTATATTAATGACATTGATGAAGGGACCGAGTGTAATGTATCCAAGTTTACTGATGATACAAAGCTAGGTGGGAAAGTAAGCTCTGAGGAGAGTGCAAAGGGATTTGGGCTGGTTGAATGAGTGGGCAATAAGGTGGCAGATGGAGTATAATGTGGGGAAATGTGAGGTTATTCAATTTGGTAGGAAGAATAGAAAAACAGAATACTTTTTAAATGGTGAGCAATTATTAAATGTTGGTGTTCAGAGAGATTTAGGCGTCCTCGTACAGGGAAACGCAAAGTTAGCATGCAGGTACAGCAAGCAATTAGGAAGGCAAATGGAGTGTTGGCCTTTATTGCAAGGGGTTGGAGTATAAGAGTAAGAAGTCTTACTACAATTGTACAGGGCTTTGTTGAGACCAACTTGGAGTACTGAGCAAAGTTTTGGTCTCCTTATCTGAGAAAGGACATGCATGCCTTGGAGGCGGTGCAACAAAGGTTCACTAGATTGATTCCTGGGGTGAGAGGGTTGCACTATGAAGAGAGATTGAATAGATTGGGCCGATACTCTCTGGAGTTTAGAAGAATGAGAGGTGATCTCATTGAAACATACAAGATTCTGAAGGGGATTGACAGGGTAGATGCTGAGAGATTGTTTCCTCCTGGCTGGAGTGTCTAGAACTAGGGGGCATAGTCTCAGGATAAGGGGTCGGTCATTTAAGACCGTGATGAGGAGGAATTTCTTCACTCAGAGGGCTGTGAATCTTTGCAATTCCCTGCCCCAGAGGGCTGTGAATGCTGAGTCTTTGAGTATATTCAAGGCTGAGATGGAGAGAGTTTTGGACTCTAGGGGATTGAAGTGATATGGGGATCGGGCGGGAAAGTGGAGTTGAGGTTGATGATCAGCCATGATCATATTGAATGGCGGAGCCGTATGGCCTACTCCTCCTAATTCTTATGTTCTTCTGCAGCATTTTCAAAATGGACACTGCTGAATAAAAATCTGTGTCTAATTGTTGTGACTTGTTACCTTAACAGATAAGGTACCGATTTTAAAAGGGCACACTTTTAAAATGGTTGCTGATCTTGTTTCAGGAGTAGTTGCCAATTCTGATGGGCAAAACCGTATCCGCAAAACAAAATCCTGTTTTCTAATGCTAGATTGTTGTCTGTGGGTGTATGGGGGATTGCAATCTGGCATCATTACTACGTTTTTTTTTAAAAAAGGCCCAGTCCTACATGAATTATTACTGTGGTGCAGTATGGTCATACTGAATTAAACTGTGCTGGAAACCAATATGCAAATTTGTTGGTTGAGGTGCGCCAGTTGCTTTTGGGGGGGGGGGGGGGAGCACAAGTATGTTTGTCATTCTCTCCTCTTTCACCCCCCCCCCTCTTCCCCCCCCCCCCCCCTCCCATACCCCACAAACTCTGCCTACTCAAGCCATTCTTTCACTTTACATTACATTACAAAGTATTTACAGAAACAGGCCACTTGGCCCAGCAGGTCCATGCTGGTGTTTATGCCCCACACGAGCCACTTTACTGGAGAGGTGTGCCTGGGGGTGTTATTCTCCTCCCCCCCCCCCCCCCCCCCCCCCCCCCCCCCGCCCCGCCCCCTTCAGGGACTGCTTGCTCTTTGGTCAATGCTATTCTCCCTTCTCTTCACCCCTGCCGCCCCACCTAGTTCAATACTAGCTCTCGTCTGTCTTCTCCTGCCCCCTAGTGTACACTGCCCAGATCGATGCACCTGGTTTCTTGCCACGTGCTGCTGGAAATTCTGAAGTGTGTAGTTCTCTGGACCGATGTAATGGAAATGAAGTAAGAAATGTATGTATTTGCACATCATGAAATGAGGGATCCACAAAAAGGAACACTGCAACTGTTCTCCTGGTCTTTAGTTTTACTTGTTGCCTTTTCAGCAAAATTACTGAGCCAACAATTTAAATTGGTATACATTGCACTCTTTATATGTGGCTTAGATCCAAAGACAACCATCGAACTATTAATAATTCTTGACTATAGCGATCTTGTCTTTTCAAGGTTCAAGTCAGACTGTCGAGGTATACTGGTTTTATAGTTTGCAATCACATTAGTCACATTTACACCCTGTAATGAGGTTTAAAATTGGATTAAAATGTTTCCCTGATGGGGTAGCTGCTTTACCTTGTCAAGACTTTGAACTTGGTGCTCTGCTCCAAATGTTGAAGTATTTTAAGATGCATCCTGCGGTGTTGCTTAAAGCAGAGGAAATGGTATCTCTCTTCGCTGTGTTTGTTGTAAGAGGCTGAGAAGGGTTACAGTGCCACCTGTGGAGCAAGCAAGAGTAACGGGATTCTTGTAGTAACATTTTGAGGTAGCAACACTGTCCTATGGAGGAATGGGGTATTGCCACCTCATGGGATTTATGTATACTACTAAATATCCTGTAGTGTTTCCCACAGCACTTGAAGTAGGGCCCAGGTGAAGATTGGAGTTCCAGTTAAAAATGAAAAGGAGAAAGTTGAAGGAGGCAAATGTAAATATATTTTAAAATATATATATCAGTCACAACGTTCAAAAAATGGTTCCAAAAATTGAAAACCTGCAGGAACTTCAAAAGCAGAGGCTGGAGCAGAACGGAGGAACTTCCTAGGTGTCGATACTAAAACCTATTCTGCTGGGAGACGGACAGAGGAGCTGCCACAGTGCCACCTACTAGATGGAAGCAGCATCGTGACAACCCATTGTTGACTGAGGTAGATAGGGATTTTCCATTATAAATGTTGACACAAAACCATTAATCAAAAATCCTGACAGGAAGTCAAGTTTTGGGGACAGGAAATGTGCACATATGCAAGAATTTTAGTACAGACTAGTTGATCTCCCTTGATGTTGCACAGTCAGTCAAAACCAAGTGTAATCTGCAGGAGAAGCAAAGTTAGAGGGCGAGGGATAATTTGACCGGGCATGCATATGTAACTCCGTCCACATTTTGAAGTCCTTCATTCTATCCGTTCATTTTTATCTTTTCAATATAAATTCCTATGTCTGCAGTTTTAATGGAAACTCCAATGTAAACTTGTCACACTGTAATTACACCCTCCCACCAGTAAGGTTTTTAAGATATACAGATGGATTTTGCTGAGATTGATCTAATACTGTGGTATTGCTCCATGAGTTGGAGGATATATGTTTTACAATGTGGGTCCAGAAAATCCCAACAAAAAGTCCCATGAGCTGCCAGCACATGTCCCAGAGATGCTCCTCCTCCCGCACAGTCCACTATCTTGCTTTCCACTTCACTCCCACAACGCTATCGTCAAGTGAGCCATGATCTGCCACATTTCATCAGCCAGCCCCACATGCTGCATGAGCTGAACATGTTGGTACAGGAAACTTTCGGTTAACCGGCCCCTAAATAACAGGAAATGTCGGTTAACCGGCAAAATTCAGGAGTAGGTTCAGGTAACTTTTATTTTTTTTACTCCATTTGTTGCTGTGGAAGGGTGTGGCTGCAGCTGTTGCTAAGCTAGAGAGACGCTTGCAACTTGTGCCCATTGTTCTGAAGCTGTTGCTACAGGGTTTGTTGCTTTATACGGAGCTCTCGGCTCCGTATCTTTTACTATAGCGTTCGGTTATCCGGAATTTTTGATGAACCGGCACCACGTCGGTCCCGTCCGTGCCGGATTAAAAAAAAAAGTTTCCTGTAATTGCTCCGATTTGAGGTGTTTTAGCTTTGATCTTCCTTCCACCAGCCTCTGTTCCTTTGCTAACTGTTTCTGCTCCTCTGCAATTAAATTTGTGCACTCTACAAAAGGCACTGTTGGTCTCCACATAAGTTTGTGGTGCTGGGAAAGATCTTAATGTTAGTATTTTGCAGCTGCTTTATCATTAAGGAGAAGTCTACTCTGCTACCCCCTTTGTGATTGGTGGCAACAGAAGGAGCCTGCCCTAATGGATTTATTGTCCCCTGTCCCGTTCCTCTTCTCCAGAGATACGACCTTCTACCCTCCTCCCAGTACTCAGCAGTTGTCCCTTTCATTGGGTAAATGCCCACCGCCTGAGTTGCCTGTTGCTCCACAGCCACCTGTACATATTCTGCAGCATCTGCCAGTGGTGGCTTGGAGATCATATCAGAACTAGTGTGCTGCTACCAACAAGTCTTGCTAATTGATTTGTACCATTGTTGCTTCTGGCAAATCACTTGCCATGTTGCTGTCTGTTTTTAGGTGGTAGGAGTTGGAAATAGTGAGGTTTCACTTGGAAGGTGGCACTGAGATTAAGATGCAACAAAATAATTTAATTAATGTAAAAAAAAAAAACTTGGAACAGTGCAGTGAACCTGTTGTCATATGTCATGGCAGGTATCTGGAGTGCAGATGTCATCAGGATTTAAAAAGAAATCAATCTCTCTGAATGACGGGTTTGTGAAAGCAAGCGGCACTTGGGCTGCCTGCTGGACCCAAGCTGGTATAGTGGGTGTCATCTTTGGTAGAAGTATACATATTGTGCACTTCCTGTTGATCCAAAATACCAATATTTCATTTTCATAGTTTTATTTTTTAAATGGACGTTTGAAAACCGTGTCAACCAAAAGATATTTGGTACATTCAAAAACAAAGTCGGTTGATAAGTCCCAGCCATTGCCGGTTGCACTGGTTTTTAAGTGAAGAAAGCAGCTTGTTCTCGCTCAAGTGTTTGAACCCTAGTGTTGGTGGTTCCTTAGAATTGACGTCGTCTTGGGAGGCGCCTGCCGAAAGATCTCTGAACATGGAGAGTCAACTGACTGTGTACCTAGAGTCAAGAGTGTTCGCCCCCAGTGGGGTGCGTTGGCCTGTTTCTAGTACAAGAGGGGAGGGTATTTATTTTTAGGACATGTATAATGGTGTGAGTGAGGAACATACATGGCAGCTGTCTCAATTTTTCTTATTGCTGGGACATGATTGGAGAAAGTTTGCATAATATGGTGACTAAAGAAACTAGAAAATAACCAATTTTGGAGCAAAACAGACATGAATGCTTATTCCGTGAAGTAGCAGAAAATTGGCGACATTGCGAATGACTTAATGTACATTAACTTCACTGCTGAAGGGGCTGACTTTCTGCTGCACTGTTCCATAGGAGCTAACAGCCCTACAGTATCTCTCTCAAGTGGCTGTTGGGAACGGGACGGGATGGGGTCAACCCAGCTGAGCCTGATCATGCCACCACTTGAGGTGTATAATCGCGTAATGCACAATGTTGTTGGGGGCGCCACTGATTTGCAGTGACTAGATGAGTCAAATTTTGTTGTTCCATGGCATTCTGGAGTTTTTATTGGTGTTTTGGGGATTGAATTCCACATCTGTTCACTTTTCTATGAAAGCTGTAAATCAGCAGCCAATTCTCGTATTAATGTGTGCCTTTATTTTGTATCCATTTCTTGTACTGTTACTCATGAGTGAAATGATGCTTAGTTCCTCCTTGTTCTACAAATGTATGGTGGTCGAGGTACAGGAAGTATATGACTGATACAGGAACGCATAGGGAAGGCTGGTAGAATTGATTGAGGGCAAGGTGGGCAGAAACGGAAAGTTCTAAATTTGGGTGATCAGCTAGTGTGTGGAATGGTAGCACGGCTATTTCTGGCTGGATGACAGTGAGGGAAAACACGCATTTTGAAAGATATGAACAATTAAATCTAGGGAAAGTCACTTTTTTTAATAAGGCCAACACGTAAAATCTAAGTGAGGACTATTGCTAAAGGTAGGTATGAATTGTAAATCAGTGAGCACCGAGGAGTTAAAAAATCTGGAAATAAAAAAGCCATCAGTGTTACTTAGAAAGACCAAGTGACCAAGAAGCGATCTGATTGTTGTCAAAACCCAGCTGGTGCATTAATGCCCTATTGGGTCTGGCCTATGTGACTGCAGTTCCACACCAATGTGGTTTACTCTTAACTGCCCTCTGATTAAACTCTGGACACCTCGGGATGGGTAATAAGTGCTGACCTTGCCAGCTGCGCGCTCACCCTGAGAATTAATATCTTTTTGAGTCACCTTGCGTAGATTTTGGTGTTTTCCACACAACAGCAAATAATAGGAATTTTGCTCTCTGCTATATAATCAAATTTTGTGCAAACAA
This sequence comes from Somniosus microcephalus, assembly GCF_052327205.1. Lineage (NCBI taxonomy): Eukaryota > Metazoa > Chordata > Chondrichthyes > Squaliformes > Somniosidae > Somniosus > Somniosus microcephalus. The sequence goes on from NC_141019.1 coordinate 4,995,073, forward strand.
TACAGTGGGACATCTGCTACTGATGGATCCTGGGAAATTGTGCTCCCTGCCCATGGTGTGACTGCAGGAAGTACCTGTCACCGCTCTGGACAAAAATAGCAAGTCCAAGCGCAGGCTTTTTGGAGAGGATGAAGATGCTTGGGCACAATTATGTTGTCATGAAATATGAAATTTTACATGTGTTATGCTACAAGCCTTATTTTGGACAACAGAAACTTCAGTCACTGAGGTAAAGAAAAAAATGAGTGCAATTTTTTTTTTTTTAAAAAGCACATTTTCTACTTCAGTTGCGTTTTTTTAATTCCCCCTTTTATCGGTAAGTTTTCCTGATTGGTCATTCAGGGTTGGTTGTTTTCATAATTTCTTAATGGTTTATTGTTGGCAGTTATCTAATCCCTTTCTTCACTTGATTTTTATGTTTCCTGCATCTTGAACTGTGATTTTGCTGCTGTTTTACTTGGAGCCAATCAACAAAAATGTGATGAGAGGTAGTAAGTGTCACAAACAAAGTGTGTGCAAGGTATAAAACATTTACTATCCATCAACTAGCAAGGTTCTAGATCTGTATTAAATGATTTATATCTTGCGCACACACTGAGCAGTGATCTGAAACTGGCATTTATTATTGTGCCCTCTCTAATAATAGCCCAACTTCTGAAATTGGTTACGTCCGCATAGATCGAGGATTAATTACAACTTTCTGGTCTGTGTGGCAGAGTGCTACATCAAGTGGTGCTTTTGTCAACCAGACCATTGTCAGAACTGGGCTAATGAGTTTCTTTACATTCTAAAGCTGTTCTCTTGCTGTTGGCTGCACCGTAAAATATAAGAGCAGTAATTCTGTTGTTCCGGTGACAATTGGCCATGGGTCCTGTTACATAAGAACATAAGAAATAGGAGCAGGAGTAGGCCAATCGGCCCCTCGAGCCTGCTCCGCCATTCAATAAGATCATGGCTGATCTGATCCTAACCGCCAATCTACTATCACAGAACCATCTCCTGAATCTAACAGAATTAGAGACACGAAATAGGAGCAGGATCAGGCTACACGGCCCCTGGGCCCGCTCCGCTACCCACAGGGCCATGACCGATCCGAACCTAGACTCATGTCCAAATTCCTGCCCGCTCCCCGTAACCCTTAATTCCCTTTACTTCTAGGAAACTGTCTCTTTCTGTTTTAAATTTATGTAATGATGTAGCTTCTACAGCTTTTTGGGGCAGCATATTCCATGGACCTACCACCCTCTGAGTGAAGTAGTTCCTCCTCATCTCAGTTTTGAAAGAGCAGCCCCTTATTCTAAGACTATACCCCCTAGTTCTAGTTTCACCCATCGTCGGGAACATCTTCCCTGCATCCACCCGATCCAACCCCTTCACAATCTTATATGTTTCAAATAAGATCGCCTCTCATTCTTCTGAACTGCAATGAGTAGAGTCCCAATCTACTCAACCTCTCCTCATATGTCCATCCCCTCATCCCCGGGATTAACCGAGTGAACCTTCTTTGTACTGACTCGAGAGCAAGTATGTCCTTTCTTAAGTATGGACACCAAAACTGTACGCAGTATTCCAGGTGCGGTCTCACCAATACCTTGTACAACTGAAGCAATACCTCCCTATTTTTATATTCTATCCCCCTAGCAATGAAAGCCAACATTCCATTGGCCTTAATCACCTTGCTGCACCTGCATACTAACCTTTTGAGTTTCGTGCACCAAGACCCCCAGATCCCTTTGTACTTCAGTACTTTCCAGTTTCTTGCCATTAAGATAATAACTTGCTCTACGATTTTTCCTGCCAAAGTGCATAACCTCACACTTTCCAGTATTGTATTCCATCTGCCAAATCTCTGCCCACTTACTTAGCCTGTCGATGTCCCCTTGCAGGTTTTTTTATGTCCTCCTCACTCACTTAATTTCCCTCCCATCTTAGTATCATCTGCAAACTTTGATATGTTACACTCGGTCCCCTCCTCCAAATCGTTAATATAGATTTTAAAGAGTTGGGGACCCAGCACTGACCCCTGCGGAACACCACTAGTTACTGATTGCCAGTCTGAGAATGAACCATTTATCCCAACTCTCTGCCTTCTGTTAGATAGCCAATCCTCTATCCATGCCAGAATATTACCCCCAATCCCGTGATTTTTTATCTTAAGCAATAATCTTTTGTGTGGCACCTTGTCAAATGCCTTTTGGAAGTCTAAATACACTACGTCCACTGGTTCCCCTTTATCCACCCTATATGTTACTTCCTCAAAGAACTCCAGCAAATTTGTCAAACATGACTTCCCCTTCATAAAACCATGCTGACTTTGTCCTATTAAATTATGATTATCCAAATGTCCTGTTACTGTCTCCTTAATAATGGACTCCAAAATTTTACCTACCACAGATGTTAGGCTAACCGTTCTATAGTTTCCAGCCTTCTGTCTACTGCCCTTTTTAAATAAGGGTGTTACGTTAGCAGTTTTCCAGTCTGCCGGGACCTTTGCCGAGTCCAGGGAGTTTTGGAAAATTATTACCAATGCATCCACAATCCCTACCGCCACTTCCCTCAAGACCCTAGGATGTAAGCCATCAGGTCCAGGTGATTTATCCGCCTTGAGTCCCATTATTTTACCGAGTACCACTTCCTTAGTGATTTTGATTGTGTTTAGCTCCTCCCCCCCCCCCCCCCCCCCTTTAGCCCCCTGTTTGTCCAGTGTTGGGATATTCTTAGTGTCTTCTACTGTAAAGACTGATGTAAAATATTCATTGTGTTTTTTGCCATCTCCATATTTCCCACCATTAATTTCCCGGTCTCGTCCTCTAAGGGACCAACATTTACTTTAGCCACCCTTTTTTTCTTTTTATATAACTATAAAAACTCTTACTATCTGTTTTTATATTTTTTGCTAATTTACTTTCATAATCTATCTTCCCTTTCTTAATCAATCTTTTTGTTATTTTTGCTGTCTTTTAAAGTTTTCCCAATCCTCTATCCTCCCACTAGATTTGGCTACCTTATATGCCCTTGTTTTTAGTCGAATACTATCCTTAATTTCTTTACTTAGCCACGGATGGCTGTCTTTTCTTTTACACCCTTTTCTTCTCAGTGGAATATATATTTTTTGGAAGTTGTAAAATAACTCCTTAAATGTACACCACTGATCATGTATCGTCTTACCCTTTAATCTATTTTCCCAATCCACTCTACTCAATTCCGCTCTCATACCTTCATAGTCTCCTTTATTCAAGCTTAGCACGCTTGTTTGAGATCCAACCTTCTCACTCTCTCTGATTGAATATGGAATTCAACCATGTTATGGTCACTCATTCCAAGGGGATCCTTTACTAGGACATTTTTAATTAATCCTGTCTCGTTACACAGGACCAGATCTAAGGTTGCTTGCCCCCTGGTCGGTTCAGTTACATACTGCTCAAGAAACCCATCCCTAATACACTCAATGAACTCATCCTCAAGGCAGCCCTGCCCAATTTGATTTGTCCAATTAATATGATAGTTAAAATCCCCCATAATTATAGATGTTCCCTTATTACAAGCCTCAACTATTTCCTGATTGATACTCCGTCCAACAGAGTTGCAACTGTTCGGAGGCCTATAGACTGCGCCCACTAGTGTTTTTTTCCCCTTATTATTCCTTACCTCCACCCAAACTGTTTCATTATCCTGATCTTTTGACCCAATATCATTTCTCTGTATTACAGTGATTCCTTCCTTTATTAACATAGCCACCCCACCTCCCCTTCCTTCCTGCCTGTCCTTCCTGATCGTTAAATAACCTGGTATGTTTAATTCCCAGGCATTGTCACCCTGCAGCCATGTTTCTGTAATGGCCACAAGATCATACCCATATGTAGTTATTTGTGCCATTAACTCGTCTATTTTGTTACGAATGCTACGTGCATTCAGATAGAGAACTTTCAAAGATGTTTTGTGACACTTAGTTCCTGCTTTTGCCCTTTTTATTACTTTACCTTTTACTCCATACCTTCTGTTGGATGGAGGAAGGCACTGAGCGGGCCACGAACTCCTTTGAGCGTGACCTTTTCATCCGTGGGCAAATTTTACAACAGCGACCACTTAAAAACATATATACAGTAATGCCATATTGCCAGCCCACTATCTCCTATCATGAGCGAATCAGACAAGGTTCGATACAAGTTTAACATCACTTCTCTGCTTTTGAATTCTATTCTTCTAGAAATAAACCCCAGTGCTTTATTTACACTTTTTTACGGTTTTTTTTAAGCTGCATTGCTACTTTTTAGTGATTTGTGAATCTACACCCTTGGATCCCTTTGCACCTCCACCCCATTTCGACTCTTTTCCAAGGAGTAGGTCGCCTTCTTATTCCTCCTACCAAAATGCACCACCTTGCACTTGCCTATATTGAAATTAATTTGTCATTTACATGCCCATTCTGCAAGTTTCTTTACGGTAGAATTAATTAAAAGCTTTCAGTTTGTCATGTACAAACTCTTTATATTTAAAAAAAATAAATAAATAAAAATAAAATAATGACTGGGATATAAAAGAACTGCATAATAATGCATTAATACTTCAGAAACGTCCCTCATTTACACAGTTATGCACCGACAAACAATCCAAAAGCCCAAGGTGAGCTGAAAGACGTATATCTATTTGTGCAATTAGTATTAATTTGAAAGTTTTCGAAGTAATAGCCCATCCCTCATGTCACTATAGCAAAGGCAGCAGGAGCAGCGGCTTTCTTACAGTACTGACGTCTGACATGCAGCACTTCTCCACAAGTGCAGAAAAACACATGCGCAAATTGCGTCAGAGTTAAAAACAAAATGCAGGAAAAGCTATGATTTAACAGAAATAAACTTTCATCTTTCTTCCTGGACAGGAGAACCAATCAGACTGACTTGTTTACTACTATGTTGATGTAAAGGTGTTAATTTACAAATTTCGCTTCTAATGTTTTTCTCAAACATTCTCCACAGTATTAATCCCTGCTCTTATCACAGTGTTGAATTATTTTGGGTACTTTGCAATTAAATAGCAGGAAACAAACTTCATTGTACTGTCAACTTTTAATCTCCCATTTGGAAGATTTATACCAAATTGAAATTGTACATTATCAGTTTAATTGAAGCATTTTCTGTCTTCATGAACAAAGATTTATTCTGAAGTAGCTTCCTACAATTTTTATACATCATTACATAACTCTTGTTTCTATTAACATTCCACTAAACGGTTAACAGGAAATCTATATTTACATTATTCCTGAGACTTGTTCGGACTCTAGAACGACAGACAAAATAAAATGGTTTGTGGTTTTCCCCTTTTTCGGTTCACTGCCTAAAGTCTTGCTTTTTATTGACTTAAAAAAAATATTTATGTAACTCCTACAAATCCTCCCCCGCCCTCCCCCTCAACAGCATGGTTGCATGCTTGTGAAATTTCAATTTTAAAACATTTTAAGCAATTCAGAGCCTCTTTAAAAGCATTTGGACTTCAAGACCTGGTTGAAACTTGTTTAGATGAGGGGAAAATTGATTTTTGCTTGTTTCTTCCAAAATCATATTTGAAATTATGGGATTTGCGGGGGTGGGGGGTTGGTAGGTAAAATGTTTAACATTTTGGGGGAAAAGTTCATTAAAAATCTTTAAATTCTTTTCAAGTCTCATTGCAGCTTTGACAGAAGAAGTTGCTCCAAGTTTCTCTTTCTCTCTTCAATGCTGTCGTTAAACATACAACAAAAAAAACCTCTAATTCTAAACTAAGCTAAAATAAGAAGTGAATAAAGTGGTTAAACATTCTAAGGCGGCGATGAGGTTATCTAGCCCCAGCCTTGGCGATGAGTTGGGATCAGTTTTGGAGAAGTTGTTTCCTCTTTCTCTGCTGCCGTTCTCTCTGTCTCTCACACTCTGCGGTACAAACGGGGGCACAAACTTTTCCCCCTCTCTCATAACATGATTTAAATAACCCTGATAAACTCTTTCAAAAAGGGGACAACACCTGGCAAAATTTAACTGAAACTTACTGCAAGACATTCATCATTTTCTAATTTTTTTTCCAGCTTTAAACAATTTTCTGAATATTTTCTTTTTAACTTTTCACCGCAGGCCTAAATATTGTTTGCTTTAGCCTCCTTCCAGTGGCCATTGTACATGTGCTGTGCCCCCACCTGTGTTGTTCCAAAGTGCAGCCGCCATTCGGTCCCCGGGAATGGGCTACACGCGCCTAGACCCTCTGTCTTACCGTTTCTCTCCCCGCCGCCGCCCCCCCCCCCCCCCCCCCCCCGTGTTTGTGTGTGGCGCTCTCGCCGTTCCGTCCCCCCGTTGATCTTTATAAGTGCATTGCCATTTGCCAGGACTCCCAGCACAGATTCGACAGCCGTTCACATTCTCAGTGGCTCAGACCTGTAGCGGCTTCCAGCGCGCAGGCGCCAAAGCCCGCTCCTTCGGGCCTGAAGAACAAACCTGTGGGACGCGATTGAAAAGAGTGCCTGCACACTGGAGCCCACTCCAGTGGCACGGAGCAGCCTGCAACGCCTGGTTGTGCGACAGCCTCGAGTTAACTGTGCGGGCGCCCAGCTTAGTGGGAACAGTGGAACTGAGTAGGAATGAAGATGAAACTAAATTTCATACAGTGCCACCAGACTTTTAATTTTGCAAACTCATTGCTGAAACATTAGAGCATTCAACTTTCAATTTGGAGACTTTGGTTGTAATCCTGATTTGGCCTTCTACTGTTCTTGGCTGGTTATCCAGGAGGAAGAGAGATCTGGCTTTGAAGGATCCCCTTTTCTTTTCTTTTTCACCTGTTGTACACCCATGAGTAGGATAGAGGCACAGGCAGCATTCATGGATCTATTTCCTTTTTTTCCCTTTATCCTGTCCCACTCTGGCTGTCTCTAGCTCTCTAATTGGCGGTGCGCACTGCTTCCCTGAAGGAAGTGCTGGTGCCAAATGCTTGCCTACAGTATACAGAAGAGAGAGTGAGCTGTTCTGTGTTCAGTGAGTTTGGGGCATTCATAAATTATTCTATTGTGGGAGATCGTGGGTTTTTTTCTTGCTCTGCATTGACCTTTCTTCTCTTTGAAGCCGCTCTGTTCACTTTGTACTCCCAACTGTGGATGACCCCTAACTTATTTTGGTCAATTCTCTATCTTAAGGGAACTGGACATGAAAAAAGATATATAATGGTAATGGAACAGTGGTTGTAATGTTAGGAAATAAAACCTGTTGTACTTCCCAGCTCTCCATCCTTAAGTGGGAAAGTAGTATTTTTCTTAGTCTCTCCAACTGTAGGGTTGAATCCTCATGCATGTGAGAATAGGCTGTGGGTGATGGCATTGTGTATGTTGTTCCATGCTGGGTTTTTCATTGTTGCATATGACTGTTTGCAGCCCAAAGGTGCTGATAGAAAACAGAAAACGGATAGGGAAAAGATGGAAAAACGAACTCCTCAAGAGAAGGAAAAGTATCAGCCTTCTTATGATACAACTATTCTCACCGAGGTAAGACTGCACTCTGACAAATGTTTGAGATCTGGCATTTGTTTTCTTGAGTCTGCTAGATTGTTTTTTGGTAAGCATGTGTAATATTTTGATGTAATCTATTGAACTGGAGTGGTGGGGAAGAGGAAGGAGACCTGATTGGCCTATTAATGCTTCATTTTGGTTTCTGTTCTGGTTCATTATGGGGGGGAAAAAATTCCTCTGATTATTCTTAGTCATTTGAAGTATTCAGCATAGACGGCAAATCATTAACTAAGGGAACCAATGTGGTTAAAAGATGTGTAAACTTCAGTGCAGAATAGACTGGGGAAAGCTGTGTAGCAACCAGAAAGGATCTCTACTAATACTTCAGATGAATGTAATATATAGTTATGCTTAATTTGTAGAAGTTGTCGTCACATTCTGATTTTGTAAGTGTCTAATTGGCTTTTCCTCATCCAGTGTTCTCCCTGGCCAGACATCTCCTATGTTAACAATACGGCATCTCCTGGATTTACCAGTTCGCATAGCAGTTTTACCATTGCTGAAGGGTAGGTCTCGTCAATGCTATATTCTTATCCCCATAACTAACAGCATTTAAGAGCTTATTGGTAATAGAAATTATTGGTCTAATTTCAGAAATGGATCCCCTCATCATCAGCCTGACCCAGTTCCTGCAACCACTGATGTAAGTGGCTTTTTCCAGCATTATTCAAACTTATCCTGATCAGTGCAGTAGCATGACAATATTGTATCATTTAGTGTTCTGTGCCGGGTTTGCATTGTTATCCCAGTGATTTCAGTTTTAGAGGGTAAACTGCTCCAAACTCTGGGAGGGGGGGTGGTGGGGAGGGGGTCTAAATGCACCCAGTTCTACCTCTGACTTTGACTTTGTTTGGAGTCCTAGAGTAGTTTGAACTTCTAGGTACTGCACATTTAACACCAGCATGACCAAAAGGCATCTGCTGCCGCTGCCCTCTTGTAGTTGTAGCAAGCTTTACTTCCTGGGCAGCTGTCTCTTTTTGCTTTCTCTTTCTTTCGTCCTCTTCTCCCCGCCTGTCCAAAATGACCAATGAATAGTTTGTCTGGACACCAGCAGATGACTTTCTTTTGAAGCTGCATTATGGTGGAGCTGAAGTGTTAACCAGTATTGCCAACTCTTGCGATTCCATCACGAGACACACGATTTCCAAGTGAAATAATGCTTCACTCGCGATGGAATGCCTAAATCTCGCGATTTTTTTTTTCTGTGGAAAAAAAAAAATACGCGATTTGCGCATACGCAAAAAAAAACCACTTGGTTCAGGGGGCTTTCCATAATGTCCATTGGGTTCCTCCTCACTGCAGCATCTGAGCTCACTGGCTCAGCTCAGCCCGGCCGCCCTCCTATATAAATAGGCAAGGGCCAGGATTAACCAGGATGAACAGTTGACCGAGCGAGCCACCGTCACCTCCTTTCGAGTGGAGGGAGCCGTGCTCCGCTTCCTCCCCTCCGGCCCCGGCTAACATCAGCGCCGTGGTCCCTGTTGCGTCGATTTGCTCCGTGACCTTGGACCCCTTCCTCCACTTCTCAAATTCCAGGAGATCTCTCGATTATCTTGGCCTCCTGCAGGGATGCCGTGGTAACGGAGAGGCAGCGCAAAACAGGTGGAGGATGAGGTGGGGGAGCAACAAGTAAGCTAAAAAATAGTCAGAGAATTGGAACTTTTTAAGCCAAACAATCCTTGATTGAAGTAAAGAAATCCAAGCCAGCCCAAGGAATTTGTTATCCCACTTTAATCCCACACATCTGAGGAAGTAAAATGAAAATTTCCTAGCATCCTGAGGTAATGCAATAATCCCAATCTTCTTGTGAAACCACATTAATGCTGAGTCTTAACCGAGGCTCTTTGAGAAATGTGACTGGTGGCTTCTCCAGGCAAGAGCAGAGTTCATATCAGTTGACATTGGGTGCGGTAGCATCGTGGTTATGTTACTGGACTAATGATCCGGAAACGGGAGTTCAAATCCCACCACAGCAGCTGGGGAATTTAAATTCAGTAAATTAAATCATTCTGCAACGAAAAGCATCAGTAATGATGACCATGAAACTACTGGGTTGTTGTAAAAACCCATCTGGTTCACTAATGTCCTTTAGGGAAGGAAATCTGCCGTCCTTACCTGGTCTGGCCTATATGTGACTCCAGACCCACAGCAATGTGATTGACTCTTAACTGCCCTCTGAAAAGGCCTAGCAAGCCACTCCGTTCGGCAATTCGGGGTGGGCAATAAATGCTGGCCTTGACCGACTCCCACATTCTGTGTGAGAATTTTTTTTTAAAGCATAAAAAGAAAAGCTTTAAAGTATAAGCGGAAGTAACCTGACGGAGCACAGCTAAATCTTCTTAGTATGCAGCACTGCAGAGTGTTGCAGGGCTATCCAGTTGGGTCAAAGATTTCTCCTCCTTTTGTTTTTGTTGCCATTTTCCTACAGTAGTTTCTCTCGAAGTATTTGAAAAGCAAAGTATACCAACCCATGTTTCCTCAATTATACATTTTATTGTCCTTCTGTGTACCACCATGCATTTGGGCCAGACATGTTGTTGAGCTTAGAGATGTTAGCACTCCAATTTTTAAAACTTATTTCATCACAAAAAAACTTCAATGCTGATAATCCCAATGTGCAAATCAACGTTTTAAAGGCGATTTAGGTGTTCCATCGCGAGAGGGGTTTTATTTCACTCTGAAATTGTGAGTTAGCAATACTGCTATCATTTCTATGGTTTAATTGATTTTTATAGTTCAAATTAAAGTTAGGTGCATAGGCTAGGGTTCTAGAGGGATGAGCTTTTATGGGCTTTAGGTGGCAGCTGCAGGGACTGCATTGCATGGTGGTTGTATTGGGCACCAGGTGAGGGGTGGTGATAATAGGTAGGATTTTAAAGTTTTTTTTAAAGCATTTTCAGATGCAGCATTATAGTTTTTGTCAAGAGCTGTGACCTGTTCGAGATTAAATAAAGTCACTAATGAGGTTTATAAATCAACTGTCAATCTATATTGGTTTATGTTTGGGGAAAAAATAGCAACTCCTGATATCTTACCAAATCTCATGATTTTTAAGAGTTTGTTTCCTGATTTTATGAGATGGTGGGGTTGGTATTACTGGTTAATGGGCACTATTATTGAAATTCAATTTCCCTCCCCTTCCCGGTCCCAAGCACGCTACTTCTGGCTGTTGGGGTGTAGCTCCACAGGCACTGCCTACACTCAGCCATTTGGCAATTCTTCATGTATGAGCCTTGATGTTGGCAGGCTGTTTGACTGTGGCGTGGGCCCAATCGCAGGCAAGCCTGTGCGCTCAATTTTGATAGCCGCTCTAGCTTTTTTTGCCCCCTGCCACTGTACCAATTGTAACATCAAGAGAGTTTTGTATATGTTAACTTCTCCAAAAACGCACCTATGAAAAGAAAGTTTTGAAATTTGTAGTTTTAGTTTGGGTTGGGGAGGAGTATTTTACTGAGTGCATTTTCTTTTTGGGGTGTGTCGTCACCTAATTGAGCTGAGAATATATCTGGATGGGGAAACTGGGCTGAAACCTGCAAAAATTTCAATTGGCTAAGTTTATTTCAAAACCGTGTTTGGCAGGAGGAATAAAAGATAAGCAATCTAGTTCAAGCAAAGTAGGGTTTCATTTTCAAAAGGGATGAGAGGGAGATGGACTTGGAGTTCTAGCATAATGCAGGTTTGTGCCCCTGATTCTTTGACAAGTTCTGAATCCCATTACACAAATGGACAGATTTCAGCAATGTAGAGTGGAGACCCAACTGCTGTCTCGGAGGGACACACAGGAAGGCGAGCAACTTTCTCCTAGACTTCTGAGTTATACAAGAGCCTGAGCTGAGGTCTGGGTGCAGGTCACTTGCTCAACCTCTAACGTGGGGCTGATGTAGGAAAGGCTTTTTAAAAATAGAAAATGAAATCTCAAACATTACTTTGTTGTCAGGGGGACAAATATTTGTACAAGATACCAACAAAGCTGAATGCATAATTCTTTTTGTACGAAACGGGGCTGGGAGTGAGAGCGTGCCTTTTTAAGCCATATAATCACAGATGGGCAAAGGAAGAAGTGGGCAGACCAGTTGTGTAAAACAATAGAAAGATTGGTTTTCTGATTTTTTTTTTTTTTTTTTTTTGCCCATTCAGCAAAGTAAATCCAGTCACTGAAGTAAAATGATTGTGAGAGTCTTTTGTATCTAATGCAGAGCCAGCCAACTTGAACCAGTTGACCAATAGATAACTGGATCAAAATCTTTGAACCCTGATTGGCACTAATTTTAAGTTTACAGTGGTGATTTGTGAATGAAAATCAAAATCTGGACAGATGATTGTTTAACATCACAAATTGATCTATTTAAAAGTAACTATGCCCACCCACCCCATTTTATTGGTTTGTCTCCCAACTGCATCAAAGAGCACGTATTACTCTAGATTCATCTTGATGTGATTTCAGTATGTTGATACGTAGAGGTTGGTACTGAAGTGTGCTGTTCGCACCTTCCATGTTGTACTTTATTCTCAGCTCTGGCCTCTTGACTGATTTATTTCTACGTGCGTCTATAATACACTTCAGTATTAAACTGATGAGTTTAATAGGTCTTCAGATGGTGGTAGAGTCCTTTTGGGATGGGGAAAGGGAGGAAGGGATGTGCAACAGGCTTAGTCAGTTCTACAAAGTCAGCTGGTCCAGACCTGTGGCTGTGGAGTAACCTTCAGCCTAGACTGGAACTCTTTCCTGTTGAAATAAGGGAGAGGCTGAAAGTGAAGATGCATTTGGGAAGAGGACGAGGGCTGCTATTGTCCCCATCCCAAACTTTTCAGTTATTTCAGATAGGAGCCTCTTCCCTGAGGGGAATACAGCACAGGAATCCCAAATAACCGTGGAAATTGAGCTAAACCAATTCAATACAAGCTCTTTACAGCACTTCACAGATTTGAGAATGTGGAATGCACTGCTGCAGAAAGCCATGGAAGCAAAATGTTCCTAATTTTCCTTTTTATACCTCCTCTGGAGACAATTAGTAATACATCATACTTCTACTACTTACTAGTTAAGTGTAAGTGAGGTCTCTGGGATCAAGGTGGTTTCAAAATGACATGCCTGGTGATGGAAGATTGGTGCCAAGTCAACCCGCTGCAGTCAGCTCAATAATCTGATATCTGAGCCAGCAGGTCTGCAGTACTACAGGGCATCTTTGTTCATTGACCAACCAGCCTGGTTTATTAATGGAACCTGGACTGGGGACCCTGCCACTGGAGCTGGGCTAACTCTGAAAACCAGTGCTGTTACTGGTAGGGTAATCCTGGTTGGACAAGCAGTGGGAAACAGACTAGTGCTCTGCGCTGGTAAGCTGCGTGGTTTTAGCATGTTTAACTCTAGCAGTATGCGTGCTCACACTTTGGGATCCTTAAGCCTGCGCTTTTGCCAACCTGTGCTTTAGTTTGGACTTGTGGAAGTGGCTGTGGCCCTTTGTGGAAAGAAACTAGCTGTGGTCATTTCTCAGTGGCTTGCTTTGGAAACTTGAAGCATGTTGCTGGTTTCCATGTGTCCGAAAGCTATCTAATCTGGTCTGCTCGTTCACAGGAACTCGAGGCCCATGGAATGTTCTTTAAACACAGTACAGTGGGGTAGGATTAGTATTTTCAGATTTATACTTGAGTCCTGGACTTCCATTTTGCTATTGTGATGAGAGAACTCCGTTGTTAGTCACCGTAAGGTGAAAGGTTGAGGCATAATGTCCGCTTTACTGCTCAATCAGTAGGTTATGGGTTTAAACCTCACTTTAGGACTTGAGCACGTAATCTAGGCTGGTAGTCCAGGGCAATACTGAGGGGGTGCAACAATGTCAGATGAACTGTTAAACCAAGCTCTTGTCTGCCTGTTCAGGTGGATTTGAAGAACCTATGGTACAAAGAACAACGTGGAGCTGTCCTAGTTCGTTCATTCATTTTGCTGTTTGTGAGCTCTTGTGCGCAAAATGGCTGTAACCTTCGCCTACAGAACGGTCATTGTGCTTCAGAGTAATTCATTGTACGTGAAGCACTTTGAGATGTAATAAGGTTCTGTACAAATGCAAGATTTTTTTCTTTTAGTATAAAGTGTACATCTCCTGATTGCTTTAATGACCCAGAAAGCAATGATGAGTACCAGTAGTGTTTTAATTTGCTTGGGAATAGTGGTATAGAACCATAATATAGGTATCTTTTTCTCTCTGCTGCAGTTATGAGGTTCGCACAGTGGTAGCACTCTTGCCTCTGAATCTGTAGTTTGTGGGTTGAAGCCCCATTCCAGGACTTGGGAGCACATAATATAGACTGGCACTTCAGTGCAGTAGTGTCGGTACTGCGGTCTTTTAGTTGAGATTAAACTGAGGCCTTATTTCCCTGTGGAAGTGGACGTAAAAGATCCCATGACACACTTTGATGAAGAGCAGGAAGCTGTCCTGGCTAACATTTATCCCTCTGCCAACATGGGAGGAGGGAGGATTATTGAACTGGTTATCCATCCATTCGTCTGGACATTTATTGCATTTTGCTGCTTGTGGAATCTTGCTGAGCGCAAATTGGCTGCTGCATTCGCCTATCTAACTACACTTCAAAAGTAATTCATTGGCTGTGAAGCGCTTTCAAACGTCCCAAGGACGTGCAAGGTGCCATATAAATGCAAATTCATGTTTTCTTTCTATCCCTAACCTGTTTGTAATATAGTCCTAATCCAGAGGCTCTAATTCCTGCAGTATTCCCTTTTGTATGGGTACTGCAGAAAATCTGCACTGAACCAATAATTATTGGTATCCTGTTCATGGGAGGAGGGAGGATTATTGAACTGGTTATCCATCCATTCGTCCACTAGCATTTAATTTCAAACAATTGAAATCTAAATTTGCATAAACATAATCGACTACTTCTCGATGGATATTGGATTCTTTCTGAAAATTCACATTTGACCTCTTCATGCTTCTGTACAATTTCAGCTCAATAATTCTATTGGATTTTCACTAGATTTGGTAAGTGATTTTTGTCTCGTCAGATTTTTGGTTTCTTTCAAAATGTATACGATGGAAACTGTACGTGCATGTGTACATGCATCCAAAGTGAGAAACACTTTTTTTAGATTTTTACCGACCTTCACGAGTAACTTTTTCTCATCAGACATTGGGATCCTTTCGAAAGTGGGCTTGTCGGGAACTGTCCGTGTCTCCCGTCTCAGAAAATCAGGTAGGGGCTTTCGTTGTTGAAAGGTGCCAACACTTTCGATGGCTTGAGAGGCATGTTTTTTGTTAAAAGCCCACAAGGACTGCTATGAAATTAGAACAAAACCCTTTTATTTCCCATAATTTTGAGCAATTTAACAAAAACTGAGTGACCAGAAAAAAAAAGTCACAAACAGAAATAGCTATCAATCAGTGTGAAAGCATTTTCAGTTACATTTAAACACAAACTTTATCCCATTATATCGTTGTGGCCAAGAATTCTAGTCCCTTTTCCTTGTATGAAAGTCATATTGGGGTGAAATAGTTAATGTTGTGATATTTTATACTTGCCATGGAGCAATATAGACAGCCAGTTTTCCCTGGTGGGTTAGTCCACCAAATGGCTCAGCTTAGGACTGGGGATAGTCACTGACGCCTATTGGTACGTGGGATTGAGTGATTGACTCCAGTGGACTTTACGCTCCTCTTAGCCAGCTCCTAATGTACTCTTGGGTCATTGTATCTGTGTACATTTCAGGGCTAATGTCTAAGAATTGTCTTGATACTTTATTTTTGCAGAATCTGTTGCCAACAGCCACACCTCAGGATGCTCAGCAGTGGCTGCACAGAAATCGATTTTCTCCATACTGCAGGCTCTTCGCAAACTTCTCTGGTACCTTTTGATTATTAACTTATTTGGATGAAAATATTTGTCAAAATTATCTGGGATGCTGGAATGGGTCGCAACATATTCCTTCCCTCTCCAGGACCTAGGTTTAGATTCAGTTATGCCAGAAGGATCAAGTCTCAGTTCACCTAGGATCACTAGAGTGTGCAATGTTAACGACCACCGCTAAGTTCCTCATAGCAGCATGTCCACAACACGAACCTAGCTGCTCGTAATTTGGCATTAAATTGGAAGTCTTGGTGAGATTTCAAGAGTGGCTGGTGTGGGAACTGGACATTTTGCACTTTAGTAGGGGTGCTTTTCTGAGACCAAGGTAAAGATTGTATGGAAAAAGCACACTGTTGGCCTGCCTTAGCAGCACGTGGTGAGTTTTTTTTTTAGAAGAGAGAAACCCAAGTGAAGGGCCAAGGCTCCATAGTGCGCACCACCAAGTTTGAAAAGAGCAGAAGAGAAAGCTAACTGACTTGAGAAGTAGTTAATAACTAATACCAAACTTTAAAAAACAAACTCTTGATTTTAGTAGGGAGGGAAGGAATCTGTTTTGAAGTGATCCTTGTGAAGAATGAGTTGGAGTAGGAGATGTGATGAGTCTTGATTCTAAGGTAGTAACGCAGAGAGGAGGCAGCGCAAGGAGCACAGCATAGTTGGAGCCGAGAGGAACTAGAGGAATGTTTAGAACGACACTGACCATCATAGCATTATGTGAGAGACCGGAAAGGTTAAGACGGGGATAGGGAAGTGAGAGGCTTGATATGTGAAGAATTACTTTATAAGATGACCAGGGAAAGGGGATTCCATAACTCTTTGGTGGAGGGAGTGGGGGAATGAAGCTTCATTTGGACTGCAGAGTTATTTCTTTGGGGAAAGATAATGTAGCAAAAATACATAAATGCAAAACGTAAGTTGAACAAATTGAAATATACAATCTACACGGTGAACAGAGAAAAGACCAACTAGTCAAAGTATCGAACCTTGGTTAGACTACGCTTGTATTCCTGTGCACAGTTCTGGTCTCCATATTATAAAAAGGATCGAGGCACTGGAAAAGGTGCAAAAAAGATTTACAAGGATGATACCAGAACTGAGCGGTTATATCTATCAGGAAAGACTGAACAAACGGGGGCTCTTTACTATAGAAAAGAGAAGACTGAGGGGTGATCTGATGGACGTCATCAAAATGATGAAGGGGCTTGATAGGGTCGACGTAGAGATGATTCTGCTTGTGTGGAGTTCAAAACCAGGGGCCATAAATAGAAGTCACTAATAAATCCAATAGCAAATTCAGGGGAGTGGGACTAATTTAGATGACTCTTCCAATGCATGAGCTAAATGGCCTCCTTCTGTGCTGTATCATATGATTCTAGGAGAAGCTTCTTTTCCCAGAGTGGTTAGAATGTGGAACATGGAGTGGTTGAGGCGAGAAGCGTGGATGCATTAAAGGGGAAGCTATATATAAACATGAGGGAGAAAGGAATAGGTTATGCCGATAGGGTTAGATGAAATGGGGTGCGAGGAGGCTCGTGTGGAGCATAAACTCTGGTATTGACCAGTTGGGTTGAATGGCCTGTTTATGTGCTGTACATTCTATGTGAAACTGTGAAGCATTGTAAATATACTAGAGAACCTGTAATAAAACCAGTAGCAAGAATCCACTATGAACTCATCTGGCCACCAGGCCATCTTAACTTCGGGTGACACTTTAGTGCAGTACTGAGGGGATGTTGCATTGTCTGGAGGCACTCTTTTTCAGAAGAGACGTTGAGACAAGGCCTTGTCTGCCTGCTCAAGTGAACAGTAACGCTGCCATGGCAGTAATGAAAGACGAGCAGGCAGTTGTCCAGTATCCTAGCCAAGATTCCTCCCTCAACCAACACGATCAAAAACAGATTATTTGCTCATTCATTCATTTTGTTGTTTTGTGGCACCTTGCTGTGCGCAAATGTGCGCAAATTGGCTGTTAAGTTTACCTACATAACGGTGACTGCACTTCAAAGGTACTTTGTTGGAGCTACTGAGTATGTGATTTAGGTGCTATACAAATTCCAGTTCTTTTCATCTGCGCCAAGAAGTTTCGGCAAAGCTCTCTGGTGCTGTCGGGTGCTCAGAAAGCGACTCTCTGGCGATAAACCTCTTTGCATATGCTGCCCAAGTGCTCTACCTTTTTTAAATACAAGATCCTACGGAGCTCGTTCAAACATTTTTGGTCAGTTTCAATGTTCCCTTTTTTGGGGGCAGGGGGGCTGTGTGGCCCCTCTAAGGGGCTCCGCAGCCCATTCACAATTTCGTGCGCGCACAAAACTTAACATTTGGAAAAAGCTGGCCCCGGGCTGCTCCGGACCGGCAGAGAGCTGCGCAGCCACGCAGCTTATAGGAAACGTTGGTCAGCTTGGCCCTGTTAGTGAATTGTTGGTTCAAACCCCAACCGAGGACTTGAGCACATAACCTAGACTGACACTTCAGTGCAGTATTAAAGGGGTATGCTACGTTGTGCCTTCTTTCGGATGAGATGTTTGTGGCCTTGACTGCCAGCTCAGGTGGGCATAAAAGATCCCATGGCATTATTTGCAGAAGAGCAGGGAGTTCTCCCAGTGTCCTGGTTAATATTCATCGGTCAACCAGCACCACCATAAAACGATTATCTGGCAGTTTGCTTAATTGCTGTTTTTGGGACTTTGCTATGCGCAAATTGGCCGCTGCATTTGCTTACATAATAATTGCACTTCAAAAGCACTCTTGTTGGTTGTAACGCACTTTAGGCTGTCCTGAGGATGTGATAAGGTGCTATTTTAATGCAAGTTCATTCACTCTTTCCATCCTCTGGGCCAAGAAACACTCAGTTTTGCAGTGTCATGACATAGAACTCAGCTGAACTGATGGGGATTGCGGTACGATTCAGAAGCCGCTATTTGACCGTGATTCTCTTTGCATGCATGTGATGCACCATTTTTTGTAATAAGTTGCTATTAGAACTAAATCAAGCAATTTGGGTCCACTTGGCCTCATTAGTGTCACTCCCCGACAGTTGTGGGTTTAAGCCCCGCTCTGGGACATGAGCGCATAATCTAGATTGACATTTTGGTCCAGTTCTGGGTGAGTGCTGCATTTTTTTTTTTTTTTTTGGAGGTGCAGTCTTTCAGATGAGATGCTAGACCAAGGCGCTCTGTCTGTTCAGGTTGGTGTAAAATATACTGTGGTACTATTGGAAGAAGAACAGGGAACTCTCCCTCAATGTACCCTTTAATTTTTTTTTTTTTTTTTGAGTGCGCGGCCCCTTTTAAGGGGCTGCACGGCCCATTCAAAGTACCCCGCATGCGTGGGTTTTCCTATTTAAAAGCTGGTGAACCAGCTGCGCGGGAGCTGCAGAACGATGCAGCTTACAGGGAACATTGCTCTCTCTGTCCTGGCAACATACTTGCCTCCACCAACAGCACCAGAAACCGATTAGTCATTCTTTAATTCACTTGCTGTGTGACTTTGCTGTGCGCAAATTGGCTGCTGCATTTGCCTGAATAGCAACATTGACTGCGCTTCAAAATTAATTAATTGGTTTTGAAATGCTTTGCAACGTCCTGAGGATGTGATTTAGGTACTATATAAATCTTGTGTTTTCTGTTTTTTATTTGTCAGTCTGAACATCTGACTTGAAGTTACAGGTTTTCAGCCTTTACTTTTCTCTCTCTTGCCCTTTGCTCAATTAGATGAGTGCAATGTGAACAGCTCTTGAACCTTTTTCTTATCTTTTGTCTTCTGAGCTGCTAAATAAACTTGAGTCGTGTGTAAGGTGGTTGTTTATCTTCAGAATTTTGTTCAACTAGAAAGGAGTTGCAGAAAATGGAAATTTAAACTCGTTCTTTGTATCCAACTTTGGACACAATTGAAGTGGAATTTGGCCTCTGTTCCAGCTTGGAGCGTAGAATTTGAGTTTTAAATTGTGACATTGTACAGGAAACTTGGCGATATCCGGCACCGACGGGACCGAGCTGCTGCCGATCTATCAAAACTTCCGGATAGACCAGCGCTAATGTTGAAGGATGCGGAGGTTTTCATCTCCGTATCTGACAACAAACACTGTTGCTTAGCAACAGCTTGTAAACACTCGGCCCGTACCTTGGAAGCGTCTCTGAAGCTGTTGCTAAGCTACAGAGACGCTTTCCAGAGCCTGACTGTTTATATATAAAAAAATTTTTTAAAAATGCTAGAAGAAAAACCTAACCAAAACGGCGGCTGATTTCTGCCGGTAGATCGAGGTTTCCGGACATACAACCTCCGGATAAACCAAAGTTTCCTGTAGTCATTCAAATAGAACTATATTGGATGTTGGGTAACATACCTTGTGGTCACTCATTTCTTGGAACTTGTTTTTGATCGCCTTCAGGGATCGGAGAGGAATATTTCAGATTTACTTTCTCCCTAAATTGTTTAGTTTTTTTAGCCTCCTAGGAGGTTACGTGACTGCTGGTGGGTGGGTGGGGAGGTATTGGGGGTCGTATTGCTTAGTTGTAACATGGCTGACTAGTTTACAGTCGATGGACCCGCCAGTCTTTTTCTATCCATCTTTTCAAATGTTTGTATAAGGAAATTCCATAATAATGGGCAAGTATAGCATCAAGGATCTATGTGGACTTTTGAGGAATCGAATTTCTATATTTAGATAAGTTAGTTTTTTTTAAATATAAAAAATAATGTTACTGGCAGTTTTTTTTATATTAAGCATTTGATTGAAGGAAAGATCCTGCAAGCTTGAACTGGATGAACAGAAAGCTAATCCTAAATATGCTGCTCCATGAGCTAACCAAGCATGCTAATTCTGTATCTTGACTATTAAATAATCCTTCCACACCTTCAGTTGATGTCAAAACTATGACAATGTCCCACTGGAGCTTCATGGGACCAAGGGTTCTGTGCAAATTTCCTCAATTTTGCTACACCACCAGGAAGTTTTGAACTTCTATTACCTCCATCCACAGGTGGAGATCTGTTAAAGCTGACCCGGGATGACGTTATCCAGATCTGTGGCCCTGCAGATGGAATCCGACTCTTCAACGCTCTAAAAGGAAGGTAAGTTAATTCAGTGTGCCTTGCGGTTCAGCTTCAACTGTTATATTAAACATTCGAAGGTTAGTAGGATTTATATTCTCCAACAACTTCAACCTTCACAGCTAGGAGTTTTTAATCTATGGGGGGGAGGAGGGAGGAATGATGTAGGAATGCTTTAAGAAATGTGTGTGCTGTCTTCCCCTATCTGTCCATGGTTTTGGTCTGAACTACAGCTTCCGATCTTTGGACGAGACCGCACAGTCGCTGTGTCACAATGTAAATACTTCGCTATAACAAGACCAGATCCGAGAGAATCATGGGACAGGTTGGGCAGGAAATTTAGCCTCCACATTTTTCAGATATTTATCAATATTTTTCCACATTTGTTCAACCTTCACATGCAACAAGTAAACAAAGTACTGCAGAGACTGGCATTGGCAATCTGAATGCCTACATGTTAGGTTCAGCTCGGAGCACTGTGATTCCAATTGCTAGATGAAGGCATTAATATGTGTTCAAAGTATGAAAGTTGCTCCAGGTAGTTGTCATGATGCTGAGACCGCTGTTGGCCTGAGGAAAAAATGCTGCAAATCGGAAATGAAAAATATAAGAAATGCACAGCAGGTTGATAAACACCTGAAAAGAGGTGAATATTTTGGATTTACTGTTTTTGGAGTTTTGATGAACAGTCACACCCAAAACTCTCCTTTCTCTTTCAGAGCTGATTGATCTGTGCATTTCCAGAATGTTGTATTTATTTGGGAGTGTGAGTAGGATAAACGTAAACTTCCCTGACTGAGCATAACTGGGGCAGAGGAACAGTGTTGCCTAAAGTGCCAATTTGTTCAATGATCGGTTCCTCTACAATTTTTTCCCATAGGAGTAGTTGCTGGCTTTAGTTCCAAGCGCAAAAGTGATACTTTCTGCTATTGAAAGACATTATGGTAAATAGAATTTTTTGGTGCCACAATTCCTTGAGCCAAGTGAAACTCTGAACAATCTCTTGATTTAAAGAAAATGATGGCTGTAGACCTACTGCCCTAACTTTGTACAAAATGAGGAAGAGAAAAATAACACCAAGAAGCTGAAGATCATAAAGTGACGTGGGTCCAAATAGTTGATTCATGTACTGGAGAGATCAAGGAAAGTGGAAAACTCCTCCAGGATCTGCACCACCTCAAGCTGCCTAAAATAAAAAGATTGAACTAGATTTTATTTGGTGTTGTGTTTTTAATTATCTTCAGTTTGTGTTTTAAACACTTAACTGTTCAAACTTTGTTTTTGTGACGGAAGGCTGTTTCCAGTGGGGTTCCGCAGGGCTCAGTACAAGGCCCTTTGCTTTTTGTGGTATATATCAATGATTTAGACTTCAATGTAGGGAGCATGATTAAGAAGTTTGCAGATGCTGCAAAAAATGGCCGTGTGGTTGATAATGAAGAAGAAAGCTGTAGACTGCAAGAAGATATCGATGGAACTGGTCAGGTGGGCAGAAAAGTGGTAAATGGAATTCAATCTGGAGAAGTGTGAGGTAATGCATTTGGGGAGAGCTAACAAGGCAAGGGAATACACTGTAAATGGTAGGGTACTGAAGTATAGAGGAACAGAGGGACCTTGGAGTGCATGTCCACAGATCCCTGAAGGTAACCAGGACAGGTAGATAAAGTGGTTAAGAAGGCATACGGAATGCTTTCCTTTATTAGCCGAGGCATAGAATATAAGAGCTGGGAGGTTATGCTTGAACTGTATAAAACACTAGTTAGGCCTCAGCTAGAGTACTGCGTGCAGTTCTGGTCACCACATTACAGGAAAGATGTGATTGCACTAGAGAGGGTAAAGAGGCGATTTACGAGGATGTTACCTGGGCTGGGGAATTTTAGCTATGAGGGAAGATTAGATAGGCTGGGTCTGTTTTCTTTGGAACAGAGGAGGCTGAGGGGAGACTTAATTGAGGTGTATAAAATTGAGGGGCCTAGATAGTGGATAGGAAAGACTTATTTCCCTTCGCAGAGAGGTCAATAGCCAGGGGGCATAGGTGTAAAGTAATTGGTGGAAGGATTAGAGGGGAGTTGAGAACTTTCCACCCAGAGGGCGGTGGGGGTCTGGAACTCACTGCCTGAAAGGGTGGTAGAGGCAGAAACCCTCAAGTGCATTTCAAAGTGCTTTTTAAATATGAAGTGCTGTAACCTACAGGACTAGGAGCTGGAAAGTGGGATTCGGCTGGAGAGCTCTTTTTTGGCCAGCAGACACAATGGGCCGAAAGGCCTCCTTCTGTGCTGTCAATTTCTTTGGTTTGTAGCAAAGTTTACAGAATCAGTGTTGTAAATTGATGTTTAGTTGAGTCCTTTTGAAGCGTAGTTTGCAATTTTAGGTGGTGAAAATATACCTTGCATATCTAATAATACCTTTAGTTTGTGTGGTTAACCCCTCTTGTACCCTTGAGGCAGTTGGCTAATACCATATCACTCAAATGTTGATGGTGCATTAAAACTGAGACACTGCAGTTAGACCTTCGTAATAGTAACTGATGGGTGCAACAGCCAGTTAAAGGATTGATCTTAAGGACTGTTGTAGCATTACTGCATGAAAATAAGTTTGCAATTTTTAGGTGAATTATGATTTGAGTTCTTAGGGTTGTAATATTTTCTCACTGTTCCAAGCCTGATGTGAATTATGCAGTTGTACATACCCCAAGCCCCTGTGTCCATGCTTGATTACAGTTGTGGCTTGCCTCCATGATCCTCTGCTGAATTGCGTGGCAGTGATTTGGTCATCAAGAATAATGAAGCTGTGTTTCGAAGGAGCACAAAGAATGGGGCCATCTCTTGCTTTTTCCTGGGGAAGGGAAACCACCTGGTTTAATCTGTCGGTTAGGGCAAACAAAAGTACAGCATGAAAACAGGTTTGCATGTGGAAGGACCGATTTTGGAAAGGAGAAAAAAAAGCGAGAACTTGCATTTATGTAGCATCATATCTATTTCCAAGTGTTGTAAATGAATTTCCATTAAATTAACTGCTTTGAACTGCAGCCACTGTTGTGTACACTAATGCAGCAACCAGCCAGATTCCACTAAATCAATCAGATCAGTGACCAGTAATCTGTTTTGGTGTTGATGGCGAAGGGCAAACTGTTGGCCAGGACACTGGAGGCTCTTGCAAAAGATCCTACAGGAACTATTTAATGAGGCTGATCCCTAGTCTCAAAAGGATTGAGAGGAAAGACTAGAGAAACTGAACCTCTTTTTAGCCTTGAAAGGAGGGGATTGGGGGGACCTTCTAGAAGTGTACAAGATATTACACAACCTAGAAGAGGACCAGGGCAATAGGCGCATGGGAACACCATCACCTCTAAGTCACACGCCATCCTGACTTGGAAATATATCGGCTGTTCCTTCATTGTCGCTGGGTCAAAATCCCGGAACTCCCTCCCTAACAGCACTGTGGGAGCACCTTCACCACACGGACTGCAGCGGTTCAAGAAGGCAGCTCACCACCACCTTCTCAAGGGCAATTAGGAATGGGCAATAAATGCTGGCCTTGCCAGCGACGCCCACATCCCAGGAACAAATAAAAACAATTTTTAAAAAACTGCTTCAAGGTATGCCAGGCCAGTAAACCAAGGAGACAAAGAAAGAACTTGCATTTATATAGCGTCTTTCATGCCCTCAGGGCATTCCCAAGTGCTTCACAACCAATGAATTACTTTTGAAGTGCAGTCACTTTTATTTTGTAGGCCAATTTGTGTACAGCAAGGTCCCACAAACAGCAGTGAGATAAATGATTTGGTGGTGTTGGTTGAGGGAATTATAAGCAATGACGATCTGATCTCCACTTCTGTATAGTTGCTGGAAATTTAATTGAAGTAAATATAGACCGTTTCCAATTTTATTACGTCCCTATTCTTTGCAAATCTTTGACTTAAAGCTGTCCTTCCATCTATGCTTTAAGGGAGACAGGCATGTGCTTGTTGAGGAAGCTGCTTTGCCAGAAAACTATGGGTGCTTGGCAATGCCAAAATAATTTGAATTAAAATAGATCAACTGCATCAATTTTTATTTGCTCCTTTTTCTTCTCGGGAAGGGGAGGGGCCTTGGAGGGGGTACAGTGCAGATTCACCAGAATGATACCGGGGCACTTAGGGTTAAATTAGCACAAGTGGCATAGACTGGGCTTGTTTTCCCTTGAATATAGAAGATTAAGGGATGATCTAATTGAGGTGTTTAAGATTTAAAGGATTAGAGAGGGTAGATCGAGAGAAACTATTTCCTCTGGTGGGGGGAGTCCAGAACAAGGGGGCACAACCTTAAAATTAGAGCCCGGCCGTTCAGGGGTGATGTCAGGAAGCACTTCTTCACACACAGGGTGGTGGAAATCTGGCGCGCACACACTCTCTCCTTTTCCCCCCCCCCTCCTTTCCCTTCGCCCACCACCCAAACAAAACTGAGGCTGGGTGTCAATTGAAAATCTCAAAACTGAGATTGATAACTTTTTGTTAGGTAAGACTATTAAGGGTTACAGAACCAAGGCAGGTAGTTGGAGTTAAGATACAGAGCAGCCTTGAACTAATTGAATGGGGCAACAGGCTCGAGGGGCTGAATGGCCCACTCCTGTTCCTATTTTATTAATGTTTGCTTTTTGATTTGGATTTAGATCTTGTGATGAGTAACTTGGGAATCCATATGCTCAATTGAACAAGTCCTATACCAAGCTTTTCACATTTTCTATTGTGAACTTTTTGATGGTTCATCGTTGTACTTGTTACACTGGAATATAATTCATATTTTTCCCTTCTGCATTTAGGATGGTCCGACCAAGGCTAACCATTTATGTTTGTCAGGAATCGCAGCAAGTCCGAGAGCAGCAACAGCAGAAGCATGAAAATGGTGATTCTGTGAACAGTTCTTTTTATGGTAAGTACATCAGTGTGCCACACTGTACTTCACTGGAACCAATTTTATTTGCTGTGCTTTGTGCAGGCCTATCCAGCAGTCTATAAATGGGAAGAACACCCCTCCTTTGTCCAAAAGAGGCTGCCTACAGGTTATCTGTACTGGAAAAGAGGTGAAAGGGTTAACCGCACAGCAAATGTCAACTCCTTGACCTTTTTAAAATTCACTGCATGTCCTTGCATAAGTGATGAGTTGGGGGAGGGGAGTATCGACTGCTGCCTTTTGCTTCACTCACTCGGGGCGGGCCCATTGCTGGTCAGCAGTGACCCAGCACATGACTGTTGAGAGTCGGGACTCTGCCTTGAAGCTGTAAAATGAACATTTCATTTTGCTTGTGTGCTTATTCTTGCGCTGCTCGCCTCGCCTGTTTGAATTTGGAAGGCTCATTGATATGCTGCGTCTATTCTCAGCCCTGCTCCCTATTTTGTTTAGGATTTATCCACCAATGGGAAGCCGTGTTGAGAACGGTCATTTCAAACTGTTAGTGTGAGTAAGCCCAACTCAATATAAATGCTAACTGGGAGACTGGAGAGTCCAGGACAGCTAGTGATATGATCCGTACCATCCAGGACCTACTGTTATCACTTGCCTACCACTATCCCGCAGAGAATATGATATGCCGGTGTTGGACAACTCGTGTTCTGTTCACTGACGCATGATAAACACCAGCATCTTCAAAGTGCTTGTGTTTAAAATGAGTATTTAGTGTTTAGTTGTTTCACTTGGTAGCACTCTTGATTTGTAGTCAGAAGGTTCTGTGTTCAAGCTCCACTTCAGAACTTAACATAATGTGCTACTGAAGGATTGACACATTGTTGAGGTGATGTCCTTCTGATGTGATAAATTGAGGACCTGTATGCCTTTTCAGGTGGATGTTAAATATCCTGTGGCACTAATCGAGGAAAAAGAGTTCTCCCATGTCTTGGCCAACATTCCTCTCAACCAGGATCATTAACCGATATTAAGTGGTCATTCATCTCATTGCTGTTTGTGAATCTTGCTGTGCAGTGCCTTGCATTGCAGAGTGTATAATGTGGCAGGCGTGCCTGAGTAGTTTGGAAGGATCTGATGAGATGACAGACTCTTGCTGTAGTAACCTTCATTTCTATGGCAAGAGCCATTATCCTGTAGCAAATGGTACAGCTCTGACAGATCTATCTTGGGAAGTGGAGGCAGAGAAGACCTGTGGTGAGGGGTCTTTAAATGCAGGTCCTAGGATAGTGATGGGTGCAAACAAATGCATCCAGTGTTGCTGCAACTGCATTTGTTGGATCCTCAAGAACTCATTCCTCATCTAAATCATGCAGCCCATCCTCAATACTTGTGCGATTTAAATGCCAGCAGCAGCTGAGCATAATGATAGGAAAGTATTGACGGGAAAACCCCCAAAAATGGCAATTACCGTCCCAAACCAACAACACATGAAACAAAATGTTACTAAAATTGCAAAAAAAGCAGACTTGTACCATCAGCAGAAACTATACGTTAAGATTACTCGACCGTTGACAAAAGTCTCAAGAAGTTAGTAGATTTTGCGTTGGAATGGTTATAAACATGACATAATGCGAATGAGGCCCACACATAGCAGTAGTGCGGCCTCAATTTCCTTGCTCCAATTTGCCTGTTGGAAAATCAGGCTTGAGCAGTCAAGGGCTCAGTTTCCTGACCTATGCCCACCGCCATCAAGGCCCTATGCTGTGGGTGGAGCATCAGAAAAATGGGTCGGTCTTGCTTTCCCTGCAGAGAGGGTAGGAAAAGAGGCCATGGGGGGGGGGTGGTCTTGTGGCTTGTAAATACTGGCAGCAGCAGGTCCTCTGGGAGGAATCTGGGCAACTGGGGAGGGTCTTCTGGGAACACTTGAGGGGAGACGCGGTCTGTTGCGTTTGGATAATGGGGCCTGGACTACCATTGCCCATTTTCAGATCATCAGCCCCACCCCTCGATCATGTTGCCACTCATCAACCTCCTCTGACCTGTCCACCGTCCTTTTTGAGCCATTGGGTGCACTCACCACTTCTTTCCCTGTAGCTGGCTGCTTCTTACTTAAAAGCATACTGTGCTTAGTACTTACTGTCCTGTATCGTCTGTAATAAACATCATTATTGATTTTAGTTATGAAAATATGCCTCCTAAAACACTCCAGTTCATTGTTTTTATACAAAGAATTTACCTTTAGGCTCCCAAATGGTTCACTCTATTTCTCAGAAGAGAAACATTTTAACTGATTTGAGGCTAAAATCAACAAGTCATGTTTAACCACAGCAAATCAGCAGGAACCCAATCATTCAAATTCATTTTTCAGATGGGTGTAAATCACTTGGAAAAAATACTGAAATCCTTGAAGTTTTCCACTGAAGGCATTGTAAGACATAAAAGACAAATCAATGGGCAAATTTAATCATGTTATTGTGCAATATGTAGTTTTAATATTTTAGTTGTTTCAAAAGCTTATTTTGGACACAGAAATTGAAGTTACAGGGTCGGGTGGTCATTCTGGATTGGTTGTTTTCATCAGTCCTTCATCGTTTTCTTCCTGTTTTATAACCATCATGCATTTTTTATTCATATGTTCCCTACTTATTCAGTTCTGATAACTTAACTGTCAAGTGGTTGATCTGTTCTCGAAGGCTGCAATGGGATGACTAGGGAAAAGGTTAATTCTCTGCTTATACAGGTTGGCTGTAAATGTGATTTTTTTGGGGGGAGGGGGGGGATTGGATTAAATTTTGTAGTAGTTTACAAAAATTAAGCTTTCAATGATTTGACTTGAGAATTTTAGTCCCAAATCGGTTTTATTTAGTCGTCTTGTCTGTTCCTCAGCCTCTTGTTTTACTTTTTTGTTTTTTCTGGTCTCTCTATCTATATTCTCTGAAATTTCAAATTTGCACGTATGGGTTTATTGCAAGGAGCAGCTGATGAATTGACCGGTCCCGTGCTCTCAGCAGGGAGCTGTAATCAAAGGGAGTGTGGCTCAGCGGTGGGCTGTCACACTGCAGTGCTGATTCTGTGCAGTCTGCTGACTGACTGACTGGAAATTGTCAATGTCGTCTTCCATCCTCGGATTTACTTCATTGATTGCTACGTTCATGCTGTACATTGTGGCTAAATGTAAAGAAGCGATGAAAGTTGAAGTCTGTTATCAGCTAGTCTGATGTAAAAAGGCCAATTTAAAATTGTAACATTTAATTCGTGCATTCCTGTATTTCAGTGTACCACGCAATTTATTTGGAAGAGTTAACAGCAGCTGAAATGACCGAGAAGATTGCTCAACTTTTCAATATTTCTCCTCGTCAAATCCATCAGATCTACAAACAGGGACCCACGGGTATTCACGTGCTTGTGAGCGATGAGGTAAATACCTAATGGAGTTACGATGAAAATTACAGTGATACTGACACGGCGCTTAATCCTCCACATACCATAGAAGTGTAACCTAGCTTGGTTTTGATCTTGGGAGGCCGTATGCTCTGAGCATGTGAAAATGTCCTAATATTGAGAAGTGGAGGAAAACAACAGAATTAGGAATTGCCAAGCTTGCTGTATATGGCCACTCTCTAGTTGGGTATTCCCTAGGATGAGACGGCACCAGTCAGTGACCAATATCATGCAAGCCTATTGGGCTAGGCTTCTCGCGTATATAAGGGGACTGGACTCTGGGCAGTTAAACAACAAAGCAATCCAACTGGCTTGTCAACCATGGGCAGTAAAGCTGCATATGAAGTATTTATAGACAGAACAAGCAAATTGGTATACACATGGACAGATAGTACTGCTGTAGCCTGCATCAACAAGTTGGGGGGGAGACTCAGTTGAGATCCCTTGTCGAGGTTGCTCTGGCCTGCTGCTTGAATCACAAGGTAATACTCTCTCGATTGAACCTCATGAATGGAAGATCCATCAGAAGTAATTGAAGAAATACTCTGGATTTGCAGGCACCAGCAAATAGACCTGTTTGCCTCCCTAGATGAGCACCAGTTCACACATTCTTGCTTGAGCCTGAAGGCTGGATAATCTTTTCCCCCAGGGACATGAAGGTTTATTTGCACATATCCTTAGTTTTCATTAATTGCTGCAAAATATAGACACCAGAAGGAGCAAAAGCTATCCTACTTAACACCCTTGCTGGCTTCACAAACTGCAGTTCCTTGACGTGGGCAGGTGGGATCCCATTGCTTGCCAGGAGGGATTTCCTTATGGTTGAGCAGTTTGTTGCATCCAAGACCTTCCAGTTGATGACCCGATTATGGAATTGTAAGTTTGGGATCTCCTTCCCCTGCTGGGAAATAATTTGATTAGTTCCTGTAGGGCATTACCAATAGAGGTTATATAATCACAATATGGAAACATTTTGTGCAATGGTAGTTTAGTCCTATCTTGTGATAGCCTACATATTGAGTATCTCCAGTGTCTCTTTGACACTAGCTTAAAACCTAGTTCTATTTAGCTTCATGTTCACACTATTTCAGTGTTCCATGAGCCATTTACATTTGGCTCATTAGGGATCACAAGCTGGTGTCCTGTATTGTGCAAGCTATTTGGAGGCTGTCCACAGTTAGGCCCGCACTGATTCTCAATTGACTTCATAAGTTAATGTACCCAGCATTCTGATGTCTTTTTAAACATGGGAGACTACACTGTTTGCATTTTGGCTTGCCTTTAATAACCTCCAAGCCTGTGTCGATCAGCATATTTGTTATAGCACTCTGATAAAGTGGTCCTTGGGTCTTGTACCGAAGGTCACTTCCTGGTTTAATTTGCATCCTTCTGTACCCCAAGGTTCCATTCTTGACCCTGTTCTGTTCCATATCTACGTGTTGCCTTGTAAACCTGATTCAGCTCCCATGCATATGCTGCCTTCTCTGCCTCCAATCTCCGCTTCATGACTGCTGCTGTACTATACAGCTGTCTTTATGTCGAGTCATACATGAGCCACAATTCTTTGCAGCTCAATGGCAGCATGACCGAAGCCATCCTGTTAGACTTTTCACTCCAGACCCTGATTCCATTCATCCTCCTGGCTGCTCTGAGGCCAAGCCAAGTGGTGTGTAACATTGATGTCTGGCCCTGAGCTGAGCTTTTTGAGCTTCAACTACCCCTCCCACCCCACATACAGTCCACAAGCGCCACCTATTTCTGTCTCCATAATCGCTCATCTCTGTCCCTACTCTACTGCCACTGACGCCCTCACCTTTGTAACTTGCAGGCTCAACTTCTCCAGTTGTTTTATTGCTGGTGTCCTGAGCTTCACTTTAAATAAATGACCACTCCAGCTGCTTGCATCCCATCCCTTACTAGGTTCCGCTCAACTATTCTCCCCGTCTTGAACCTCCACTGTCTCCTTGTCCCCAGTACGTTGATTTCAAAATCCTCATCCTCATTTGCAAATTGCTCGATGACTGCTCCACCCTCCTCTGCCACCTCCTTCAGCATTGTGTTCTCGCTCCCACTTTTACTCCTCCAATTCAGTCGTCTATATTTTTGTCTCCTCAGCTCCTCCATTGGTAGCAAAGCCTTCAGCCATTATGCCCCTGCGCTCTGGAATTCTTTTTCATCTGCCCATCTGCTGCATCTTTCCTAACTTTCAAGAGCTTTGGTCATCACCTGTAACTCTTACTTTCCTTAACTCTTGCCTATTTACTACCCCAAGTCCATACTGGAATGCGATTTCCACTGTGCTAGTGTTTGCAGAACTTTGTCGCACAGAAGAATTTATGAAATCTTGACCGGTTTCCTGTGCTTCAAAGACCCGAAAAAGACTGGTGTCTAAACAGCAGATGGCCAAATGGATGGTTAAGAGCATCCTACACTGCTGCTGTCTAGCTGGGAAGAAGCCCAGTGGTTACCAAAAGTGTCATTCCATCTGTTCTACCCTTCGCCTGTTTCCTAGACATCTCTCAATTAGGTTCTAATTGATAACATATACATCGCTGTCACAGTCCTCCCACATGTACATGTTGCTGTCTGGCTTTAACTCCAGCATGCAGCACCTTTGGCAGATCAATCTTGACTGACTGTCTTATGGCTGCCATGCAGAGACCTCCCCATCCTAAACTAATGCTGTGATATGCCCCTGCAATGTGTGGAGGATGTGAAATGTAAATGACCTTCTCTTGTGTCTTTATTCTTTAAATGATGTGCATCCTTTTCACGCCACAGTCGTCGTCTTGCAGGTTTGACAGCGGTATGATTTTTGGAGGGGTATTGGTTCGTTTCAGTTTAGCTTCAGGCCAAAATTAATTGGCGTGGTGGTGAAGATTCTCGGAATTTACAAGGCAGGTGTAAGAGGTCGTGTACATGCTCCCCTCCCTATGTGGTTTCCCCAGAACATATCAAACTAGGCTATAGTGCAATGTTTGGAGGATGCAGATCATTGGGTCATCTGTATTCTTTGCTCATATGATTTTGGCCTTTACTCAAGAAAATCTTTGGCATGTACTATTTACTGTATTTGTTTTTCAGATGATCCAAAACTTTCAGGATGAATCTTGTTTTGTTCTAGACACATTAAAAGGTAACATTCTCGGCACTAAAATCCAATCTTTTCTAGTTCAAATTGTTCAGCTCTGCTTTATAAATCTGTCACAAGCTCAATTCTAAATATCTCTAGATCTAGATGTATATCTTGGTAGAGCAATCTTGCTAGATATATATCTCGCATCACACAAGATTAGTTCTCAAGCTTAACCATGTCAGTACAGGATGGTGCCAAATAGTTAAGAGTATTGCAAGTCACTAAAGATCAGTGATCAAGAACCAATTCTACCAAGCACATACTGGAAAAGATGGGAGGTTTAAATTCAGTTCTAACTGCTTATTGTATTGTCTGAGTTGCTTCACCCTCCTGTGAAGGCTTCATACAATTTCTGTAAAATTGTTTGTAAAGCTGTACTGCTCATAGAATCAGAGATTTACAGCACAGAAGGAGGCCATTCAGCCCATCTTGTCCATGCCAGCTGACAGAGCGATCCACCCTAATCTCACTTTCCAGCACTTGGTCCGGAGCCTTGTAGGTTACGGCACTTCAAGTGCATATCCAAGTACTTTTTAAATGTTGAGGGTTCCTGCCTCTACCACCCTTTCAGGCAGCGAGTTCCAGACACCCACCACCCTCTGGGTGAAAACATTTCTCCTCAACTCCCCTCTCAGCCTCTGACCAATTACTTTAAATCTATGCCCCCTGGCTATTGACCCTTCTGCTAAGGGAAATAGGTCCTTCCTATCCACTCTATCTAGGCCCCTCAATTTTATACACCTCAATTAGGTCTCCCCTCAGCCTCCTCTTCCAAAGAAAACAAACCCAG
Organism: Somniosus microcephalus; assembly: GCF_052327205.1. Taxonomy (NCBI): domain Eukaryota; kingdom Metazoa; phylum Chordata; class Chondrichthyes; order Squaliformes; family Somniosidae; genus Somniosus; species Somniosus microcephalus. The sequence continues at coordinate 5,027,748 of NC_141019.1, forward strand.
CCGATCCAATCTTTCCTCATAGCTAAAATTCCCCAGCTCAGGTAACATCCTCGTAAATCTCCTCTGCACCTCCTCTAGTGCAATTGCATCCTTCCTGTAATGTGGTGACCAGAATTGCACGCAGTATTCTAGCTGTGGCCTAACTAGTGTTTTATACAGTTCAAGCATAACCGCCCTGCTCTTGTATTCTATGCCTCAGCTAATAAAGGCAAGTATCCCGTGTGCCTTCTTAACCACCTTATCTACCTGTCTTGCTTCCTTCAGGGATCTGTGGACATGCACTCCAAGGTCCCTCTGATCTTCTGCACTTCTCAGTGTCCTACCATTTAATGTGTATTCCCTGCCTTGTTGGCCCTCCCCAAATGCATTATCTCACACTTCTCCAGATTGAATTCCATTTGCCACTGTTCTGCCCACCTGACCAGTCCATTGATATCTTCCTGCAGTCTACAGCCGCCTTCTTCATTATCAACCACACGGCCAATTTTTGTATCGTCTGCAAACTTCTTAATCATACTTCCTACATTCAAGTCCAAATCATTGATATATACCACAAAAAGCAAAGGACCCAGTACTGAGCCCTGCAGAACCCCACTGGAAACAGCCTTCCAGTCACAAACACCCTTCGACCATTACCCTTTGTTTCCTGCCTCTGAGCCAATTTTGGATCCAACTTGTCACTTTGCCTTGGATCCCATGGGCTTTTACTTTCGTGACCAGTCTACCATGCGGGACCTTATCAAAGCCTTGCTAAAATCCATATAGACTACATCAAACGCACTACCCACATTGACCCTCCTTGTTACCTCCTCAAAAAATTCAATCAAGTTAGTCAGTCACGACCTTCTCTTGACAAGTCCATGTTGCCTATCCCTGATTAATCCGTGTCTTTGTAAAGGAAGGTTTATCCTGTCCCTCAGAATTTTTTCCAATAATTTTCCCACCACCGAGGTTAGGCTGACTGGCCTGTAATTACTCGGTTTCTTCCTTTTTAAATAACGGTTCCACGTTAGCAGTCCTCTGGCACCACACCTGTTGCCAGAGAGGATTGGAAAATGATGGTCAGAGCCTCTGCTATTTCCGCTCTTCTCCATAGTCTGGGATACATTTCATCTGAGCATGGGGATTTATCCACTTTCAAAAGATGCTAAACCCCTTAATACTTCCTATTTCACACTCTTCCTCCCTGATTGCAATGTCTGCATCGTCCCTCTCTTGTGAAAACAGACACAAAGTATTCATTAAGAACCATACCCATGTCTTCTGCCTCCACACACAGGTTACCTTTATGGTCCCTAATAGGCCCTACTCCTCCTTTAGTTATCACTCATGGTCACTTAAATAAGAAAATAATTGTAGGCACAGTATGTTGGGGTTGTTAAGTATTCAAAAAAACTAAAAATGTTAGCCTCCTTTTTAATTTGTTTATAATAAGATCTTTATATCAATACAAATGTTAAGAAATCCCTTGGCTAATTGTAGGTAGCTCCAACAACTTCAGTTTCCCTCTATGACTTGACCTCTTCCTTCAAACAGCTCAGTAACTGCCACAGCCCTTCTCCTGGAGCTTCCTGCTTTCCCCTTTCCCTCACAATGGTTATCGGTGCAACTGGACATTGATGTGTATGAATTCTGGCCATGTGTGCTGATGGTTTCTGAAGCATCCCATTTGAGAAATAGTCATTCTATAACCCCATTGCAACTTTATTTTGTTGCTGAAAATAGTTTCCCTTGGGGAAAATGGGAGTTCTAAATCCACCTTTTGGGAGAGGGGTAGATTGAGCTAATTTTGTTTTAATGTCTTTGCTTTTTCCATTTCTTTCCTACAGCGGAGGGCAGTGACAGTTACCACATTATACTCAAGTGAGTAATTTCCATGGACAGTGTCTGCAGTGAATGACTATACCCCTAAGTTGTGGCTCCTACTCTCGAGCAAAATATTTACAGCCCCTCAAAGACAAAAGGATGTTGCTACCTATCTTGGTAGTGCAGGAGGAATCGCGATGGGATTGTGTACATCTTCAGCAGCCTGGCACAAGTGACTAACATTTGTTGAAGCAAATTCTAAAGAAACCTCAGTCAGTTGGGGGTTGGGGGGGGGGGGGGGCGCGGGAGGAAGAAAATGTGCGAGCATGTGTTTCTGTAAGAAATTGAATGTGTGCTGTTCAGCTATGGTAGAAAATTGCTCCTGATGAACATGTGTTAAATGTGTTCACTGCTGTTCTTGATTTTGGGGGTGGGGGGAAGAATGGTCTGTTCAGAGCTTAACAAATCTACTGGTTGTTCTTCATTCTTGAGTTACATCTCTGTATATATTTTTTGTGCGCCATCTTTAGTGCCCTGGATGGAAAATAGCTCCGATATGCATTTTGTCCGGTTCAGTCTGCTCCCAAGTTCCACTTGAGGTGCTTGTCGGTACGGTCATGCACTGCACATTTTGGATCACCATAGTCTGTCAGATCTTCTAACTTTCAGTCCATATTTAGTCATCTGGCCCAAGCCTTTAATACAATTCTGGTATGATTTGAAATCCACTGTTCTCTCTTTGGGTACACTGCTTCGACTGAATAGCTGATTAAGATCATAACTTATTTATTCACTAGGACTGTACTTGGAGATTTTCTGTGTTTCTCTCCATCACACTCCTACACATTAAGGTGTCTAACATAGTTAAGTGGTGGCACCCAAGCCCACACCAAGTAAATTATTCCAGCATTTTACCATTTCATCCAAGTCTTATCCTTGAGGTTGCAGTTGTCAAGTTGGTTGTGTGCAGAGTTTAGTAAGGATTTTTAAGCAGAATATTTTTGGATGTCAATTGGGAAAAGTTTAATGTTCAAGCAGTGCAATAACTTTTTTTTTTTTTTTTAAGTCCTTTAGCTGAATGTTGGATTCCAGCTGAGATCCTAATCCTGGCTACCATTCAAAATCAGCAGCTTGTGGGTGGCTGAGTTTTGAAGATCAGGGCTACGAGGTGGAATGACATCTCGTGTGTTCACTTTCTCGTGTCTCCCTCTCATCCCTCTCCCACCCAGCCAATCGTGCATTTCCACTAATTCTAGGGACAGTCTGGCCTGTCTCATTATGTGGTTATTGTTGATCATTTATGGAGCAGCATTGATGGCAGCCAATGAGATGACTAGTCTGTCTAGCCCTACCCTGCTGGTTGAAAATTAAATAGCAATGAGAAGGCAATAAGCTAGTAACACAAGTTAAAATGATTTCTACGGTGTGTAAATTCAGACTAGTTCGCAACAATACCTGCAATATTGAAGCTTGCATATTAATAATACTCTTGAACTTTAATTTGAACACATTTGAGTCTAGTTTGTCCAAGACTCTGGACAGTATGTAAATTAGGTGCTCCTATCATAATTCAATGAAGTGCTGTCCTATATCCTATCACATAATGTGGTTGTTACAATGTAGAAACTTAAGTCAGATACAGATTTAAACTATTCAATGAAGCATTTACGATGGGAAAATCTACTGTCTTCACGAAGACACTCTGCCAGATGGGGGGAGCTTTTTTTTTACTCTGCATTCCCAGCGCTGTGAAGACTTGCAATCTTAGTCTCCACTGAAGTCCACACTGAAGGCTCCATTGGACTGGTGCTGAATTTTGCTAATGTCCGTGCTTATCTATGGGACGAGTTGCTTGCTAGCACGGTTCCTCTGAATTGTCAGTGAAGCACTTTGCAGAGGAGGAAACCTACAATGGTGAGACCCCAGTATGTTAACATAGAAGGTAGGAGCAGGAGTAGGCCATTCGGCCCCTCAAGCCTGTTCCGTCATTTAATGAGATCATGGCTGATCATCCAAATTCAGTACCCTGTCCCTGCTTTCTCCCCATATCCCTTGATCCCTTTAGCCTTAAGAAATCTATCCAACTCCTCCTTGAATATATTTAATGAATTGGCCTCAACTGCCTTCTGTGGTAGAGAATTCCACAGGTTCACCACTCTCTGGGTGAAGAAATTCCTCCTCATCTCAGTCCTAAATGGCTTACCCCTTATCCTTAGACTGTGACCCCTGGTTCTGGACTCCCCTGCCATCGGGAACATCCTGCATCTAGTCTGTCTAGTCCTGTTAAAATTTTATAAGTTTCAATGAGATCCCCTCTCGTTCTTCTGAACTCTAGCGAATATAAGCCTAATCGACCCAATCTCTCCGTACGTCATTCCTGCCACCCCAGGTATCAGTCTGGTGAATCTTCGCTGCACTCTCTCCATAGCAAGAACATTCTTCCTCGGATAAGGCGACCAAAACTGCACACCATACTCCAAGGTGTGGTCTCACCAAGGCCCTGTACAACTGCAGCAAGACATCCTTTCTCCTGTACTCTAATCCTCTCGCTATGAAGGCCAACATACCATTTGCCTGCTGCACCTGCATGATTACCTTCAGCGACTGGTGCACAAGGACACCCAGGTCTCGTTGCACTTCCCCTTTTCCCAATCTATTGCCGTTCAGATAATCTGCCTTCCTGTTTTTGCTACCAAAGTGGATAACCTTGTATTTATCCACATTATACTGCATCTGCCCAATCACCCAACCTGTCCAAATCATACTGGAGTTTCTCTGCATCCTCCTCACAGCACACACGTCCACCCAGCTTTGTGTCATCTGCAAACTTGGAGATATTACATCTAGCTCCCTTGTCTAGATCATTAATATATATTGTGAATAGCTGGGGTCCTAGCACGATCCCTGCGGTACCCCACTAATCACTGCCTGCCACTCGGAAAAAGACCTGTTCATTCCAATTCTTTGCTTCCTGTCTGCCAACCAGTTCTCTATCCAAGTCAGTACCTTGCCCCCAATCCCATGTGCTTTAACTTTGCACGCTAATCTCTTATGCGGGACCTTATCGAAAGCCTTCTGAAAGTCCAAATACACCACATCCACTGGTTCTCCCTTATCTATTCTACCAGTTACATCCTCAAAAAATTCCAGTAGATTAGTCAAGCACAATTTACCTTTTGTAAATCCATGTTGACTTTGTCCGATCCTGTCGCTCTTTTTCCAAGTGCTCTGCTATTACATCCTTTATAATGGACTCTAGCATTTTCCCCACTACTGCTGTCTGGCTTACTGGTCTATAATTCCCCCTTTTCTCTCTACCACCTTTTTTTAAATAGTGGGGTTACATTAGCTACCCTCCAATCCATGGGTACTGTTCCAGAGTCTATAGAATTTTGGAAGATGACCAGCAATGCATCTACTATTTCTAGGGCCACTTCCTTAAATACCCTAGAATGTAGAGTATCAGGCCCTGGGGATTTATTGGCCTTCAATCCCTTCAATTTCCCTAACACCATTTCCCTACAAATACTGATTTCATTCAATTCCTCTCATTAGACCCTATGTTCCCCAACATCTCTGGGAGGCTATTTGTGCCCTCCCTTGTGAAGACAGATCCAAAGTATGTATTTAATTGGTCAGCCATTTCTTTGTTCCCCATTATAAATTCCCCTGATTCTGACTGCAAGGGACCTACGCTTGACTTCACCAATCTTTTTCTCTTTACATATCTATAGAAGCTTTTACAGTCAGTTTTTATGTTCTCTGCACGCTTACTCTCATTCTATTTCCCCCTGTTATTTAATCCGTTTGTCCTCCTTTGCTGAATCCTAAACTGCTCCCAATCCTCAGGTTTGCTGCTTTTTCTGGCCAATTTATATGTCCTCTCCTTGGATCTTATGCTAGCCCTAATTTCCCTTGTTAACCACGGTTGAGTCACCTTTTTTGTTTTATTTTTATGCCAAACAGGGATGAACCAATTCTGTAGTTCATCCATGCGATCTTTAAATGTTTGCCATTGCCTATTCACCATCAACCCTTTAAGTAAGATTCCCCAATTCATCCTAGCCAACTCGTGCCTCATACCATCGTAGTTTCCTTTATTTAAATTCAGTACCCAAGTGTCTGAATCAACTACTTCACTCTCCATCTTAATGAAGAATTCTATCATATTATGATCGCTCCTGCCCAAGGGGCCTCGCACAACAAGATTGCTAATTAATCTTTTCTTATTACATAATACCCAGTCTAAGATGGCCTGATCTCTAGTTGGTTCCTCGACATATTGGTCCAGGAAACCATCCCGTATACACTCTAGGAATTCCTCCTCCACAGTATTGTTACTAATTTGGTTAGCCCAATCTATATGTAGATTAAAGTCACCCATGATAACTGCTGTGCCCTTATTGCACGTGTCTCTAATTTCCCGTTTAATGCCATCCCCAACCTCAGCATTACTGTTTGGGGGTCTGTATACAACTCCCACTAATGTTTTCTGCCCCATGGTATTTCTCAGCTCTACCCATACAGATTCTACATCATCAGAGCTAATATCCTTCCTTACTATTGTGTTAATCTCCTCTTTAACCAGCAATGCTACCCCACCTCCTATTCCTTTTTGCCTGTCCTTCCTGGATGTTGAATTCCCAGCCTTGGTCACCCTGGAGCCGTGTCTCTGTAATCCCAATTATCATATTCGTTTACATCTATTTGCACAGCTAATTCAGCCACCTTATTACGAATGCTCCTCGCATTAAGACACAAAGCCTTGAGGCTTGTTTTTTTAACACTTAGTCCTTTTAGAATTATTATTTACTGTAGCCCTGTTTGATTTACACCCTTGACTTCTCTGCCTTCCACTTTTGCTTTTCTCCTTCCTGTCTTTTGTTTCTATCCTTGCTTCCCTTTCCTCTGTCTCCCTGCACAGGTTCCCAACCCCCTGCCATTTAAGTTTAAACCCTCCCCAACAGCACTAGCAAACACTCCCCCTAGGACATCGGTCCCGGTCCCACCCAGGTGCAAACTGTCCAGTTTGTACTGGTCCCACCTCCCCCAGAACCGGTTCCAATGTCCCAGGAATTTGAATCCCTCCCCCATGTACCATTCCTCTAGCCACATATTCATCTGAAATATCCTTCTATTTCTACTCTGACTAGCACGTGGCACTGGTAGCAATCCTGAGATTACTACCTTTTGCGGTCCTATTTTTTAAATTTGCCTACTAACTCCCTATATTCAGCTTTTAGGACCTCGCCCCGTTTTTTACCGATATCGTTGGTACCTATATGCACCATGACAACTGGCTGTTCACCCTCCCCCTCCAGAATTCCCTGCAGCCGCCCCGAGACATCCTTGACCCTGGCAACATACCATCCTGGAGTCTCGTTTGCAGCCGCAGAAACGCCTATCTGTTCCCCTTACAATAGAACCCCCTATCCCTATAGCTCTCCCGCCCTTTTTCCTCCCGTCCTGTGCAGCAGAACCACCCATGGTGCCAGGAAATTGGCTGCTGCTGCCTTCCCCCGATAAGCCATCTCCCTCAACAATATCCAAAGTGGTATATCTGTTTGAGAGGGGGGTGGCCACAGGGGACCCCTGCACTACCTCTGTGCCTACTACTCTGCCTGGCAGTCACCCATTCCCTTCCTGCCTGTGCAGCCTTTACCTGCGGTGTGACCAACTCATTAAACGTGCTATCCACTATGTCCTCAGCATCGCGAATGCGCCAGTATGTATCCATTCGCAGCTCCAGCGCTGCAATGCTGTCTGCCAGTAGCTGCAGCTGGATACACTTCCCGCACAGTCGTCGGGGACAATGGAAGTGTCCCTGATTTCCCACAGTGCAGGAGGAGCATGCCACGGGGCCGAGCTGTCCTGCCATGACTTTCCCTTTAATTAATTCAAATTAAATTAAATCAAATCAATAGCACTAATTACACTACAATTAAATGATATACTCAAGGACCCTTTTTTACTAGCACTCCCCGCTACACAACAGAGACCTTAGAAACTATAACCACAAAAATTAAGACCGTCTAAACTTTATAAACTATTAACCTTAACTGTCAAACTATAGTATAAATACTCACCTGGCCGTACTCACCCAATCAGCTGCTTCCTCTTGCCAGCGTCACTTTTTGAATCGTGACGTGGCTCTGGAATGCCGCTGCCAGTCTGCGCGATTGGTAAGCCTCTGGAGGAAAAAAAGCCCACGAAAGTGAGTTTAAATACTCGCTGTTCTCCTGTTGCTCCCGACACCGGTCTCTGGAGAGATTGACAGTAAAGAGGCAAATATACAAATACAAGAATGAGAGAGATTCCTCTTGGTTAAACAGAAGTACTTCAATCAATGCACTGCCAGTTAAGAGTTTGAAGAGGCTCTAATGCAGACTTCACTAATGGAGACAGTTCAAGGTCTTCAAAAGTAGAAAGTAAACATTTAAAATCTGGTAATTGGGGTAGCCAGACAACAGGAAGCTACACATCAGATCTTTGAGCAAGGATGTACCCTGTTTGAACTCTGATGCTCACGCAGGTGAGGGATGTCAGTGCTGGAGAGTTAGAATCCTTGCTGCCCAGTATAAAACACACCCAGGTACAGTACAGCCCCTTCTATTCTTCCCCAGCAAACTGCACATCACCTGTGGAGCATCTCCAACCAAATAATGTTCGACATTCCCCCCCTCCATACTTCTGTATGGAGAATATCTCACCTCACCCAACCCAACCCCCTGTGACACAGTAGTAATGTTTCCCATTAACATGTTCCAGGTACTTACAAAATGAAGTATGTGGAAGAAGCTAGTCTTTACAATTGATGTAAAGTACTGAATTAAGCTGTACTAAATGTTGCATAGCTGCTCTTGTTTTCAATGGGAAAAAATAGCCAAATCAAAGTGTGTAGCATCCATGGGGTGGGGCGCTTGCTTTCCATTGAAATTTCCTCAGCAGCTTTGGAGGCCTTTCAATTGAGTTCAGCAATAAAATTGTGGTTGACTTTTTTTGATGCACACCTGCCCAACTGCTAAATAAGCTCCTTCAGCTACTTTTATGAAGTAAATGTTTGTGATACTCCGCCACTGGGAGTTGCATCGTTTGGAATTGGGGAATATTTGGGTACAAATGTCTGACTATACATTTTTTAGGGTCAAGCAATTGCTGTCCCAGCCAGTGGCAATTTCAGTGTCATTAACACTCCAATTGGTTTTCTTTAAAGGAATTTAAGGAAATGCATCAGAAATGAAAATGTTGAGGGGCTCCAGAGGATTGGGATGAAGTTTCTCATCGACCTGATTTGCCCACTTGTGGAGTAAAACTAACATGGGGACTTATTGTAGCAGGGAGTTGAGGGAGTGGCTAACGAGGGAGCCAGTTTAGTTCAGTGGAGTTGGACTATCTTCAATTCCACATTTCAGTTCATATGTAAGTATGTTCTTTCTATTTAATCAAACCTTCAAAATGTTGAAGAAATTAGATTTTTTTTTTTTTTTTTTAAATAGTTTTACCTCTGGCTGTGTGGGGTCTGGCAGACTATCTCAACAATATATTTGCTTATATTGCGGATTGAACTTAAGGGGATCTTGTAGACCAATTGCAAGAGTGTGGAATTATTGAGTTGAAACCATGCATTTCAGTCGTAGCTACTGTACAGCGGCATGTTTGCAGACCCTAAACGGGCCAGTAGATTTAATTGAAACTCTTAACATGTAGATTTTCCAGGGAGACATTGGGGAAGAAAGCAGTCTGGTGATGGCTGATGTCCTTTTATTAATGTGACATTTCATGTAATGACATCACAATATGAATATATGTTGTGACAATTTTTTTTTAATGTTTTTCCTATGCAAGTGGATTACAAAAAGTGACACAGTTAAATGAAAGATGAAATGGCCAGCTTGTTAATGCATTGTCCAACTTAATGTGATATGGCGACGTGTTGCCCATCACTACCTGTAACGTAATGCTTTTTTCTATACATGTGTAATCCACACAATGTACAATTCACTATGTTGAATTAATAGTAAATGGTGATCAGTTTCTAATTGTCTCTGGTTTGTCATTGTTGGGGTTCTGTATGGAAATTGAGTAAATGAGGACAACATTTTGATTCCTTGAAAGCTGTTTGATTTGTACCATAATTCAAGAGCCTTGTACTCTGGGCCCATTGTAAAGCTGTTTGTGTAATCTGTGCCCTGTGGAAATGTGATTAATAAAATTCAAGAGTATCCTTTTTATTTGGTTTCTAAAAATAAGTTTGAAACTCTTTCAAAACAGGGAAGAGGAAGGAGTGAAAACAGGTGGGTAGCAGAATGTTCGAATATTCTTCAACCTGGAGGATATGAGGCTGAATCCTGCCCCCACAATTTGGATGAAAGTCTTGAATTGCAGGAATTGGGTGCACTGAGTTTGGAGGAATGTAGTGTGTGGGAAATGTGTTTCTGTTGTCCTTTGTTCTATGCTTCATCAGTGCATGGCTAGGGAACCGAAACGCAATATTCAAAGAACATCACATCAGCCACAGAATGGGCCTTTACATTCACTTGAAACACATCAGTGTTGTCCTTTTACAGGGCCATGCACACCAATTTATTTTTTAAAAAAATGCTTTTGAGTCTTGCAGTTGCAACTGTAACCCGTGCTCTTTGCTGCTGTGACCATCATCAAAACAATACAAAACCTACTCCGCTGAGATAGTCACTTGGTATGGTGGCTACTACTGACCCGTGGAAATGTACTACAGCCTGCATCAAAACAATCTGTTTCTACAGTCGGGATTATATGACACACTTTTGTGAGCGACACTTTAAATACTGTGCAAAGTGCAATAATCCATTCACAATTGATGGGTACTATTGACGCACAGTATTTTACCCCAGTCACCTGCTTTTGTAGGAAAGGTCTCCATTGGCTCCCTATTCACTAGGAGCACCCCTATCTTATTTGGAGATAGCCATAAAGCCCTTCCTCGAAGATGCATTTGTTGAAGTCTGTCAAGTCAATATACAGAAGAAAGAAAGACTTGCATTTCTATAGCGCTTTTCATGACCAGTGGATGTCTCAAAGTGCTTTACAGCCAATGAAGTACTTTTGGCGTGTAGTCACTGTTGTAGGATACTAGGGTCATAGCCTACCTTGAGCTTCTTCTATCCACCCCCTTTCCCTGCTCCAACTTCTGAGTGGCATTCAGGTTTGGGTGGCTTGCAGTAGTTTGGGTTGAACACAGTGGTGGATTTCTGCACCTATCCGACACCCAGCTCCCCAACACCCCTTCCCCTTTGCCCGGCACCTTCGCGTACAAGCGCAGGCGATGCAACGCATGTCCTTTTACCTCCTCTCTTCCCACTGTCCAGGGCCCCAAACACTCCTTCCAGGTGAAAGAGATTTACTTGTACTTCATACAGTGTAATAAATTGCATTTGCTGCTCACGATGCGGCCTCCTCTACATTGGGGAGACCAAACGCAGATTGGGCAACTGCTTTGCGGAACATTTCCGTTCGGTCTGTAAGGGTGACCTTGAGCTTCCAGTCGCCCATCACTTAAATTCTCCGCTCCACTCCCACTCTGACCTCTCCGTTCTCGGCCTCTTACACTGTTCCAAGTAAGCTCGAGGGACAGCACCTCATCTTTCGATTAGGCACTTTACAGCCTTCTGGACTCAACATTGAGTTCAACAATTTCTTCTGCCCCAATCTCTCCCTCTCGCATGGCAGCTATCGATCATTCAGCCATTGCCATTTACACTTCATCTAGAGCCATGTTTTGTTTCTTAACTTGTCCCATTACCATCTCCTTTTGCCTTTCAGCATCATCCCTTTATTGTCTCTTAATCTCTCCTGCCTTCCATCCTATCACGGACCTTCCCTTTTGTTCTTTCCTCCCCTCCCCCCTTTCCCTGCCCCTACACTTGCTTAAAAGCGTGTTCCATCTCCAGCTTTTTCCAGTTCTGATGAAGGGTTATCGACCTGAAACGTGAACTCTTGTTTCTCTCTCCACAGATGCTGCCTGACCTGCTGAGTATTTCCAGCATTTTCTGTTTTTATTTCAGATTTCCAGCATCTGCAGTATTTTGCTTTTGTAAAATTAATTCTAACACTGTTTCAGTTTCAATCAACGCTACTTTCATCATGCAAACGCTGGAAGTCCAGACAGAAAATGCTGGAAATGCAAAGTAGGTCAGTCAGCAACTATGGAGAGAGAAGAGCTTAATGTCTGAAAAGTAAAACCATTTTAACTGATGCTGAGCGGGAGTTAACAGGTTGAATAAGCTGCTTGAAAGAAAAGCGCGAGATGATACAAAACTTTTTTTATTTGTTCCTGTGATCTGGGCATCGCTGGCAAGGCCAGCATTTATTGCCCATCCCTAATTGCTTGCTTGTGGTGAGCTGCCTTGGCTTGCTTTTTCAGAGGGCAGTAAAGAGTCAACCACATTGCTGTGGGTCTGGAGTCACATATCGGCCAGACCGGGTAAGGACGGCAGATTTCCTTCCCTAAAGGACATTCGTGAACCAGATGGGTTTTTACAACAACCCAGTAGTTTCATGGTCACCATCACTGATGCTAACTTTTTATTCCAGATTTTTTTTATTTAACTGAATTTAAATTCCTCAGCTGTCATGGTGGGATTTGAACTCGTATATTCTCCAGATCATTAATCCAGGCCTCTGGCTTACTAGTCCAGTAACATAACCATTATGCTCCTGTACCCAGCTTCATCAGTCAGGAAATGGGGCGAAGCATCAAAGATGCAAAAGAATGCAAGTAGCTAAGACAGTGAGGAGCCCACTCAAAGAAAAAGGTGAGAAAATGGGGAATTGATAAAAATGCAGAGCGCCTGCAAAGTGTCTGAAATTAAAATGCTTGCGGAACATGGGGTATGCCAGTTCCAAAAATGGAAAAAAAGCCAACACCAATGGCACAGACCCTCCTAACAGCCTTATGTTCTGATAAAGGGTCTCCACCCCAAATGTCAGCACATCTTTCCAACTCAGGACACCAACAGACCAACTCCACATCACCAACACCCCCCTCCCCCTGCCTACATGGTTTTTTCCCCCCAAAAGTGATATAACTAACGTCCAAAGTTATTAAAGTCAGTGTTCAGACTAGAGGGATGTGATACTGTTTCTGATGATTGCGTTGAGCTTGGTTGGAATAGTGTAGGAGGTCGAGTGGGAATGGGAGGAGTAAAAATGGTGAGCTGCTGGAAGGTTGGTCAAATTTGCAGGCAGAACAGGTATTTGGCAATGTGATCACCTAATTTGTGTTTGGCCTCCCAACTGGAGAGAATGGCACCATGAGTAGCAAATACAGTAGACTAGATTTGTGAAGTACGTGTACATTCCTTTGGGGTTCTGGACAGTGGTATGATAGGTGGTGAATGGATCGGTGTTTGAGGAGAGGGAGATACGTGCTTGGTGGTGGGATTCATTTGTGGCCGAGTGGAAAAAGTGGAATCATCTGGGGAATATGGAGACTCGTGGACTGGAAGACGAGGACAAAGGTGAGAGCACATAAGGTATATTCTATGCTTTGCTTAATCTAAACAGCAGCTCCTGCGAGGCCCTGGGACCACAGATGGTAGATTTTGTGTGACTGGAACTCCTTGACACAGTGCTAGCATATGCAAAGTGTATAAAGGCCATTGCAAAGTAATGTAGTTAGAAATATTATAAAAAGGGCAAGACTAATACAAGTTAGAAGATGATTTAGAAAGGGGTAATGAACAACTAACGTGAGCTTCTACAGCAAAGCATCGCTGTGCATTTGGGGTGCTGTCTGTGAGTATGTTCGTTTAACCCTTAATAAACTTGTAAATGTTTGACTCTTGTGTCTGGAACTATCATTTCTGGTACGTAGACAAGTGTCCATCCTCACATTTTGGCCCCCCAGACAGAATGCAAGTTCTTGCGCATTACGAATTACAGTGTCAGCTGTGGCTCAGTGGGTAGCCCTCTCACCTCTGAGTCAGAAGGTTGTGGGGTCACAGTCCCACTCCAGAGACTTGAGCACAAAAATCTAGACTGACACTCCAGTGCAGTGCAGAGTGTGCTGCACTATTGGAGGTGCCGTCTTTCGGATGAGACTTTCGGGTAGATGTGAAAGATCCCATGGCATTATTTCGAAGAAGAGAAGGAGTTCTCCCCGGTGTCCTGGCCAATATTTATCCCTCATTCAACATCACTAGAACAGATTATCTGGTCATTTAATCACATTGCTGTTTGTGGGAGCTTGCTGTGTGCAAATTGGCTGCTGCGTTTCGACATTACAACAGTGGCTCCACGTCAAAAAGTACTTAATTGGCTGTGAAGTGCTTTGGGACATCCGGTGGTCGTGAAAGGTGCTATAGAAATGCAAGTCTTTTTAAAGGTTTTCCATCAACATTGTCAGTATTCTGTTTAGTTTTTGATTTGCTTTATTTTGTTTTGAAATAATGTAAAATGGCCGGTTCAAATGAAAAAGTCAACTTTAGTAGTCAAAACCGAGAAAATGAGTCTAAAATAAAGTAGTACGAAGAAAGCTAACCATTAAATAGAAAGGCCTAATTAAAGAATGAATAGTACAGGGATTATTAATGTGTTATGGTAGTAGCTAAAATATTAGGCAATTGGCAATTTGCTGAAGAAAAGTCAGAAATGGAAACGCAGATTAGAGATGAGGCAAGGAAATCAAAGAACCAAGAGATTGAGAATATATCCCTGTCTGCTCCAGTGGAGCGATTTAGAAGTTATAATCAAGATTTAAAAAGAGAAAAAGGTACAAAGCAGAATAATTGCCTGAAAAGAGAACGTAAACATTAAAACTGCATTTAAAAAACTAAGAGAAATAGAAATGCAGAAACTTCCAAAGGAGTTGGAGCAGGAGAGAAAGAAAGGGTTAATGTGTAACCTGTCCGGCACTAATAAAACAACAAGGATAGTGTTCAAACCATTGTAATTAAAGGACATTGTATAGGAGGAGAATAAGGAGTTAAAGGCAGCTCTTCGACAGCAGACAAAAGCTGTAAAGCAGTTACGTAAAGATCCCTCAGTCAGTTATGCCGAGTTTAACAAAAGAATTAGGGAAAAGAGAGGTTAAAAAGTCACAAGGCTGTCAACCGAACCTTCATCTCTAAGGCTTGGGTGAAGACCAGGACACTGACCAATGGCTTGATGACACTGATAATATCGTGGGGCAAGTAAAGCATCGCTGTGTGTTTCGGGGTGTTGTCTGTAAGTATGTTCCTTTCACCCTTAATAAACTTGTAAATGTTTGACTCCTGCTTCTGGAACGCTCATTCCTGGTACATAGACAAGGACTGCAGTCTCTTGTCCTCACACATGACCAAACAGCAGATAGCTAAATGAATAGTTAGGTGCATTCTGCATGGCAGTAAATCTTGCAGGAAAGAAGCCATGGGGCAAGTTAAAAGTTCCATCCATTCCATACTGCCTCCTGGGCAGTTCTTAATTAGGTTACAGTTGTTAGTATTTTCTACACTCTAAACCTCCCCAAAGCGCTCTACTTTGCTACCTTCCTCTTGCCTTTAAAAACACATTATTTTGATTGTGCCTTTGGCCAACTCATAAATCCTCTGCTGCTCAGTCCATCTCTTCCCTATGTGAAGTGTCTTGGAATGCTTCATTGTTAAAAGAGCCACACCTCCAAACTTAACTATTCCAATGGTGGCATCCTTTCATCCAAAACTCTGTTGCCCGTCTCCTATCCCACACCAATTCCCACTCGCCCATCACTCCTGTCCTCGCTGACCCACATTTACTCCTGGTCCTCCCAACACCTCAAA
Organism: Somniosus microcephalus; assembly: GCF_052327205.1. Classification (NCBI taxonomy): domain Eukaryota; kingdom Metazoa; phylum Chordata; class Chondrichthyes; order Squaliformes; family Somniosidae; genus Somniosus; species Somniosus microcephalus. Next base: position 5,043,332 of record NC_141019.1, read on the forward strand.
TTTAAAATTCTTATCCTCATGTTTACATCCCCTCATAGCCTCACCCCCTTCTTAGCTCTGGAACTTACTCCAGCCCTACAACCACCCCTCCATTGCTCTGACTCAGACCTCTTCTGCATCCCTCCTTCCCTTCATGCCCTCAGCCACCTAGGCCCCACACTCAAATTCCCTCCTTAAACCTCTATCTCTCCTCCTTTAAGACCCTCCTTAAAACGCATGTCTTTGGTCACCCCTCCTAATATCTCCTCCTTTGGCTCAGTATTCGTGTTCTTCTCACACCTCTGCAGTGTCTTGGCACGTTTTTCTAAGTTTAAACCACTGTGTAGCTTGACTGTTGCTTGTGATAATGTCCTTTGCAGATCTGCTCTGGCAGCTAGCATTATGGCTCCTCTGAAGGGGACTTCCTTGCCTTGAATCATACTACTTTAGTATGCTTCTATGGTGTGTGGAAATGAAAAAGAAAAATAGATTACGGTGCGTGGGAATGGTTGGGTGGCATCTTGATGTGTGGGTGATGCATATCAATTGAAGAATAGAGAAAACCCTCGACTTGTAATTCTAAATTTTGATAATCCAAGTACTCCATTAAGGACTTCCAAAGTATAATTGTTCGTACCATACTCATGTTTGTACCTGACTCGATATTACATAGAATGTACAGCACAGAAACAGGCCATTTGGCCCAACTGGTCTATGCTGGTGTTTATGCTCCACACGAGCCTCCTCCCACCCTACTTATCTCACCCCATCAACATAACCTTCTTTCTCCCTCATGTACTTATCTACCTTCCCTTTAAAGGCATCTATGCTAATTACCTCAACTACTCCTTGTGGTAGCAAGTTCCATATTCTAACCACTCTCTGGGTAAAGAAGTTTCTCCTGAATTGCCCATTAGATTTATTAGTGACTACGTTATATTTGTGACCCCTAGTTCTGGTCCTCCACAGATGCAGCAAAACTCCTCCCTAAGCTTTTGTATATGGAACTTAATGTCACAGTCCCTACCCTGGCATCCAGAAAACCAAAGGTAGGAGTGAAACTGGGAGCCTGGAGGCGGAGATGGCTGTAACTTTTTAAAAAATTCGTTCCTGGGATGTGGGCATCGCTGGCAAGGCCAGCATTTATTACCCATCCCTAATTGCCCTCGAGAAGGTGGTGGTGGTGAGCTATCTTCTTGAACTGCTGCAGTCCGTGTGGTGAAGGTACTCCCACAGTGCTGTTAGGGAAGGAGTTCCAGGATTTTGACCCAGCGATGATGAAGGAACAGCCGATATATTTCCAAGTCGGGATGGTGTGTGACTTGGAGGGGAACTTGGAGGTGGTGGTGTTCCCATGCGTCTGCTGCCCTTGTCTTTCTATGTGGAAGCGGTCACGGGTTTGGGAGGTGCTGCCGAAGAAGCCTTGGCGAGTTGCTGCAGTGCATCTTGTAGATGATGCACACTGCAGACATGTGCCGCACTGATGGTCACTTTTTTATATATTTTAAGTTCTGCAGTGTGATCTGGTTCATCCCTTGTCAATGACCTGAATACAGCCTGCACTATTACAGTATAAATTTACAGGGAAACTCCAAATGTGGGCTGGAGGAATGTGTCATTTGAGATCTCATTCCTTGGCATTCAGCATCGTCTGATACAGAAGCATTCATCTGTTGCTGGGGAGGGTGCTGTGGATAGTTGGGTCGGGTGGTAATTTGAGAAATTATTACTTCCTTAGCTGTATAAACAAAATCCTCATATCGAAAACCTGCTCTTAGTCACTTGCACTGCAGCCATCAACGATTGTGGTAACACTGCATTGATAATGATGGGGTATATTGCAACAAGCCCAACGGCAGTGACCTCAGTAGTGTTGATACAACTTTCCTGTTCAATTATTCAGTGATTGTGTGGGAGACCCATTCTGACAACTGTTGGGGACAATATGATCAGCTATAAAATTGTGCGCTCATTGGAAAATATCATTTATATTACTTATGAGTGGAACATTGCAGATTAGCTCAAATTATCCAAATCACTTAATCTTTTTGTTTTAATAGAGCATGAGAAAGCATGAAACTAGAAAAGCCCATCAAGGCCCAATTCTTCCACAGAATTCGTACAATCTGAAATCAGGGCCTTCTGGCTGCTGCTCAAGAAAGCCTCGAGACCTTCAGATCGTTCTAGGGAGGTGTACAACAAACAGTTTATTAAAAAAAAAAAAAAAAAATTATTATTATTATCTCTTGAGTTGTGCAAACAGATGTAGAGTAACTGAAAATGACACAGATGAGTTTACACGTAGAGACCTTGCCCCCCACTAGCCAGCTCAAGCACTTCACGTGCATTGGCCCACCTCTGAACTAAACCAGATGGAGCACAAAGCTGAATGAACTTTCTTTATTCATTCACAGGATGTCGGCCTCGCTGGCAAGGCCAGCATTTATTGCCCATCCCTAATTGCCCTTGAGAAGGTGGTGGTGAGCCACCGCCTTGAACTGCTGCTGTCCTTGTGGTGAAGGTGCAATAAATACTGGCCATGCCAGCGACGCCACATCCCATAAAACGAATAAAAAATGTTTTTTCTAAAGTTCCAGCATTTTGACCCAGTGCCGATGAAGGGACGACGACATATTTCAAAGTCAGGATGGTGTGTGACTTGGAGGTGGCAGTGTTCCTGTGTGCCTGCTGCTCTTGTCCTTCTAGGTGGAGGTTGTGGGTTTGGGAGGTGCTGCCGAAGAAGCCTTGGCAAGTTGCTGCAGTGCATCTTGTAGATGGTACACACTGCAGCCACGGTGCACCAGTGGTGGAGGGAGTGAATATTTAAGGTGGTGGCTGGGGTGCAGATCAAGCGGGTTGCTTTGTCCTGGATGGTGTCGAGCTTGTTGAGTGTTGTTGAAGCTGCACTCATCCAGGCAAGTGGGGAGTAATCTATCACACTCCTGACTTGTGCCTTGTAGATGGTGGAAAGGTTTTGGGGAGTCAGGAGGTGAGACACTCGCCGCAGAATACCTAGCCTCTGACCTCTTGTAGCCACAGTACTCCAGTTAAGTTTCTGGTCAATGGTGATCTCCCAGGATGTTGATGGTGGGGGCTTCAACGATGGTAATGCTGTTGAATGTCATGGGGAGGTGGTTATGAAGGGATATTTACTAGTCCTAGCCCCTTTAAGGCTACCCCGGATCAGGCGTATTTCTCAGACGTTCACTTTCAACTAAAGTTTGAGGTAGCCAAATCCTAAAGACGCTTAATTGGGTCTAAAGGTCCAGGCTATCTCTCCCTAAAGGAAAGGGACAACCTGAGAATGTTACTGTCCTCCAGATAGCGCTTTTAATAAGTTTAGCTAGACTGTAAAGTGGTCTAATGAAGTCAATAAAGAATTTTCCCATTGGTTCATCAGCTTTCACAGGAGCCAATGGTGGTGGCTTAATTAGTGATGACTTATTGGTTAAATAGCATGGCTCACAATTTGCCACGTATGTTTTACAGGCCTTAAGCTTGCCTGGCCACCAATATAAGGGAGTCAATTTGCAGAATGTTGTTCCGGCACCAAAATGTGCTTGACCTATGCCCTCGTGCGCTTCTTTTACAAGCTGTTCTCGTTTGTGTCTCGGGGGTACCTCTCGGTTTCCCTTGGGCAACTTAACTAGTACAATACCTGTAGGGGTTTCTGAGTAAAAGTACTTTGGTGGATATCCTGGTGGATTCTCTTTTGTTGGGTCTAATAGCTGAATCAGTTCCTCATCCTGATTAGCTGCCCATTCTGCCCTAGTGATAACACTAATATTGGCAGGCCCCTCTCGAGGGGGTGTCATGCAGACCGAACGTTTCGCTTGTTCGTCTGCACTGTTGCCTTTTGCGTGTACTGTCCCAGTGGTATGCCCGTTTACATAAATCACCTGACAATTCTGTTTCTCCATCCTCGAACGGAGAATGTCTTCCCACAATGACTTATGTTTTATGGGTTTACCCTTATGATTGGTAAAGTTTGTTTGTTCCCAGAAAACTAGATCTTGGTTATATCCTCTTTTACAATAGTCACTATCTGTACAGATTAGTGTGGGTTTAATAAGGTCTGCCTTTTCTAAAGCGTACTGTAATGCTGCGGCTTCAGCATATTGCGCTGTCTTATGGCCAAGGGGTATGGACAGTAATTCTTCTGGATAAAAAGAATCTCAAAGTCCCTACTACTATCCTCATCCCAGCTGAGGATTATTGGGATATCCCTTTTTTTAATCGTCATTGACAATCTGTCATAGTAAATGACTTGATGGTAGCAATCGTTTGAATTTCCTAATAAAAAGACTTGGCCATTTCTGACCGGGTTTGCCATTTTGTCAGAACCTAACCTCGGTTAGGATTTAATATGAACTTTATAAGAAATTTCTAGACCTCAATGGTATATTGAGGGAGTTCTGATTTAAGTTCTATGAGGTCTGATCAGGGACTTGTCATCTCTAGAGACTTAAATCTGGGTCTTAGTACCACTGTCAGTAAAACACTGCTTCTATACTTAACAATCTATGAGATGGATATAGATATAAATATAAGTATAGGGTTCTGTATCAACTCGTTAACACACACATTGGTCGCCAACTGAAGGGATATTTACTAGTCCTAGCCCCGTTAGAGCTACCCCAGATCAGGCATATTTCTCAGACGTTCACTTTCAACTAAAGTTTGAGGTAGCCGAATCCTAAAGACACTTAATTGGGTCTAAAGGTCTGGGCTATCTCTCCCTAAAAGAAAGGAACAACCCGAGAATGTTACCGTCTTCCAGATAGTGCTTTTAATAAGTTTAGCTAGACTGTAACGTCCCGGATATTATGAGGGTCTGGAAAACTCCCCCAGAAATGTAACTCTTCGCCAAAGAGTGTACAGAGGTTGAGTTTGCGAGTTATTGTTACAGAAGACTTGAGACAATTCTAAAAATATATAGAGATTTATTAAAAGAACTGACATGCAATTTACAGTTGGTGCATCAGTCAATCGCAACATTTAACAGTTCTAAAAAGAGAAAAAATACTACCTTTTTAACAAAGAATCTTACTTTTAAATCTTAACTTCGCTACAGTATTACAGTTCTTAAAGGTTTCTTATACAGAATATCCATCAATATCAAATACCTTTTGTAGTGTACCTTTAAGGGGAGAACTACTTTTTACAGCTCCTGTATACTGTAGTACCGGCAGTGACCACACCTGTATATAAACCCTGAGTAGGGATCTGTACACTTAGTTTTAGAGTAACCCTCATCCAGTAATCACCTGTTGATTATTCCCTGCAGTCTCTTGTCTCATTATTGAAGGAAATACAACATCAAGATACACGGATCTAACAGTGGCGACGAGGCGATTCAAACCTACCTGCAACTCTGCATCACCTCCCAGGGATTCGCTCCTGGAGAACAGTGAAAGAAGGCGGCCGAGCCCAGAAGCACGGGCGTTGACCATCCAGTGGAGATTTGAGCATCGCAGGGGAGGCTGTTGAGAGCTGGGATTGGTTCTCCAGTCACGGTGGTCCAGCTAAACGGGCTGGCAGCAGGTACGGCGCAGACCTTTCCCGGACAGCGGCGGCTAGAGCTGACCGATGGCACAGAAAAGGCCAAGCAGCGTCGACGGGAGAAGAGAGGGTAGAGCGCACAGGGCGCAGCCGGTGTTCAGGACCGAGCGGCGTCGACGGGAGAAGAGAGAGGGTAGAGCGCACAGAGCGCAGCCGGTGTTCAAGGGCCGAGCCGCAGCGGAGAAGAAGGGAGAGCGCGGGAGACGCCATTTTGAGCCGCAGCGGAGAAGGGAGAGCGCGGGAGACGCCATTTTGAGCCAGTCTAACCACACCCAAAAATGCCGAAGAGTGGCAGTATCACAGCGTTCAACAATGAAGTCGAAGATTGGACAACATATGTCGAACGCATTGAAGTATACTGCAAGGCGAATGAAGTGCCAAATGACAAGAAAGCGCTGGTATTGTTGAATTCAATGGGTGCAAAAACATATGGCTTACTGCGAAACCTAGTAACCCCAGAGAAACCAGCGGAAAAGAATTTTGAAAACATAGTGTCAATCCTACGGGACCACTTAAACCCCACACCGCTGCTGATAGCGAAAGATTTAAGTTTCACAAAAGGAACCAGCATAAAGATGAAAGTAATGCTGAGTATTTAACGGAACTGCGCAAGCTATCGAAACACTGCCAGTTTGGAACGGGACCAGCAGATACTTTAAGGGACAAGTTTGTGTGTGGGCTTCAAAGTGAAGGAACCCAGAAACGGCTTCTATCAGAAAAGGATCTTACGCTGGACAAGGCTTTCAGCATAGCAGTATCACACGAAGTAGCAGCACGGGGCGCGGCTGAGATGCAACGGAGACCGCAAGAATATGGCACAAATGAAATGGCATACGGAACAGTGAAGTGCTATCGCTGCGGCAGAACAACACACAACCATAAGGATTGCTGGTTCAAGGACCAAGTGTGCAGACAGTGTGGAAAAGTAGGACACATAGCAAGAGTCTGCAGGTCAGAAAAGAAAACCAGCAGCAAGAAATCTCCACAGGAGAAGTACAAGAAGGTACATAAGCTGACGGAGAGTAGTGCAGACGAACAGAAAAGGGATACAGACTCCGGAAGCAAGGAGCTGGGTTGTCTGAAACTACATATTGTGATCAAAACGGAGGATCACCAAACTATCTGGGTCACGCTCAAGATAGCCGGAGTCCAAGTGAAAATGGAATTGGACACAGGATCAGCCCTAACAGTCATAAACCGAAGGGACTACAAGCGGCTATTCTCACATATACCCTTGAAAGCTACAGAGATTGTCTTGAAGACGTACACGGAGCAAAAAGTCTACCCCAAAGGAAAAATAAGGGTGTGTGGCGACACGCCACCACTGGACATAATCCGCTCACGGCGGCACGGACAGTTTAAGCAGACTCCCCCAGCCGGGGGCCCTTTCCTCCAGCAACTTGTTTCCCGCAGGGACAGGCTGCCAGGAGCACTTCCTGTCTGGGGAGTATTTAAGTGGTTGCGCGGGCTTTTCCAGTTCCTCTCTGCCATGAGGTTGATTAAAGCAGTTGTGTTTCACTAACTCTGGTCTCGACTCCCACGTTTGCCGCGGTATCTCAACAGGTGAACGTTATATATAACAGCAAGGAAACGCCAAAAATGGACCTATATATATTGCCAGAGGGAGGACCACCACTACTAGGACGTGAATGGATCCGGAAGATACAGCTAGATTGGCATTCCATACAAGCACTGACTGTAGATGCCAAAAAGGATGACGACGTCACACCTGGACGACTGTCAAAAATGCTAACTGACGCACAAGAAGTGTTCCAGGAGGAACTCGGAACACTAAAAGGCATAACAGCGACGATCAAAATAGAGGAAAATGCAAGCCCAAAGTTTTTTTAAGACCAGACTGGTGCCTTATGCGATCCGCCCAGCCGTCGAAGCAGAGCTGGAAGGTTTGGAACGTTCAGGAGTACTGTCCAAAGTGGACTGGAGCGAGTGGGCTACACCCATCGTTCCTGTAATGAAGAGGTCGTTGAGTAATACGCCTGGGGAACCAAAGAAGGTTCGCATCTATGGGGACTTTAAGGTGACAGTGAACCCAGTCCTTCACACTGTACAATATCCGCTTCCGCGGATTGAAGATATTTTCGCCTCGCTATCTGGAGGGAAACGCTTCACTAAGATTGATCTGGCCCAGGCGTACCTGCAAATGGAGGTAGAAGAAGCCTCGAAACAGTACCTCACGATCAACACTCATAAAGGTCTCTACCAATACAACCGGCTGGTGTTCGGGGTAGCATCGGCTCCGGCTATTTGGCAAAGGGCAATGGATCAAGTCCTGCAAGGGATTCCAGGGACCCAGTGTTATTTGGATGACATCCTGGTCACGGGCAAAAATGACAGTGATCACCTCGCCAACCTGGAGCAGGTGCTCACTAGATTGAAGGAATATGGGCTCCGAGCTAATCGCCACAAATGCGAGTTTTTCCAGAAGCAGATCTCGTATTGTGGCCACGTTATTGATGAAGAGGGGTTACATAAGTCCCCTGAAAAGATTGAGGCAGTAGTCAAGGCTCCAGCACCGGAAAATGTGTCACAACTGAGGTCGTTCCTCGGGCTGGTGAACTACTACCATAAGTTCTTGCCAAATTTGTCTACCGTACTACACCCACTGAACACCCTACTGCAAACGGGGGTACCATGGAAGTGGAATGACGAATGTAAACGAGCTTTCCAGAAGAGCAAAGAATTGATCACATCAAAAGAGGTGTTGGCTCATTTCAACCCAGCACTACCAATTCGGTTGGCGTGTGATGCATCACCCTGTGGCATTGGAGCGGTGCTGTCGCACAAATTCCCAGACGGCTCAGAGAGGCCAATAGCCTCACTAACCTCACTAGATCACTAACCTCAGCCGAGCGTAACTACGCCCAGATTGACAGGGAGGCCCTCAGCCTAGTGTGGGGAGTGAAAAAGTTCAACCACTATCTGCACGGGCAGAAGTTCACCTTGCTGACTGACCACCAACCACTTGTCTCCATCTTTAATCCAAAGAAGGGTGTTCCGGTGATGACTGCGCAATGGCTACAGAGATGGTCCCTTTTTCTAGGGGCGAACCAATATGAAATCGAGTATAAGGGCACGAAACAGCATGGAAACGCTGATGGGCTATCACGCCTGCCACTGCCTACTGCGGAGGAAGCGCCAGCAGTGGACCCTGTCGAAATATTTCATTCGACTATAATTGAACGCTTGCCTGTAACTAACGCTGAGATAGAGAAGGAGACCCGAAATGACCCGACACTGTCTTGCGTATATGACTTGACGGTGAAGGGATAGCCAACCCATGGCGACTCCCTGTTGCCAGCATTCTCATCCAGCAGAGAACAGCTGTCAGTATGCCAGGGGACCTTGATGGGTGGAATTACCACTCGGGATCCACACAAGTTAAGGGAGAGAGTGCTCAATGAGCTTCACGAAGGCCATCTGGGAGGGGTGAAAATGAAAAGCCTTGCTAGGGCTTATGTGTGGTGGCCGGGGATCGATCAGCAAATCGAGGACCTGACAAAGAGCTGCTCAGGATGCCAGAAGGTCCAAAATGCACCACCACATGCCCCTCTACACCCATGGGAGTGGCCCTCATCTCCATGGCAACGGGTGCATATTGATTTTGCTGGTCCATTCATGGACTCGGTGTTCTTAATAGCCGTGGATGCGCACTCGAAATGGCCTGAGGTGATCAAAAATGTCCTCCACCACCACGGAGAAAACTATTGCAGTCCTACGGACCATATTTGCCAGGAACGGCTTGCCAGAGCAGATTTGCTCTGATAACGGACCACAGTTTGTGTCCGAGGAGTTTCGAAGATTTATGAAGAGGAATGGGGTAAAGCATTACACATCCACCCCGTGCAGGAAGTGTGTCCAGCTGCAGCTCCTAGCGGACCGCATGGCGGCGCTGGAGCTGCGAATGGACTCACTCTGGAGCATACGCGATGCTGAGGATGTTGTGGATAGCACATTCAGTGAGTTGGTCACACCGCAGGTAAAGGCTAGCTCAGACAGTAAATGGGTGACCAAAAGGCAGGGTAAAGGCAGGAAGGTAGTGCAGGAGTCACCTGCGGTCATCTCCCTCCAAAACAGGTTTACCGTTTTGGGTACTGTTGGGGGAGATGACTTATCAGGGGAAGGCACCAGCAGCCAGGTTCAGGGCACCATGACTGGCTCTGCTGCACAGAAGGGCGGGAAAAAGAGGGATAGGGCTATAGTGATAGGGGATTCAATTGTAAGGGGGATAGATAGGAGTTTCTGTGGCCGAGACCGAGACTCCAAGATGGTATGTTGCCTCCCTGGTGCAAGGGTCAAGGATGTCTCGGAGCGGGTGCAGAGCATTCTGAAGGGGGAGGGGGATCAGCCAGTTGTCGTGGTACATGTAGGTACCAACGATGTAGGTAAAAAGAGGGAGGAGGTCCTACAAGCTGAATTTAGGGAGTTAGGAGCTAAATTGAAAAGTAGGACCTCAAAGGTAGTAATCTCTGGATTGCTACCAGTGCCACGAGCTAATAAGTTTAGAGAGAGTAAGATAGATAAGCTAAATACGTGGCTTGAGCAGTGGTGCAAGGGAGAGGGATTTAAATTCTTGAGGCATTGGAACCAGTTCTTGGGGAGGAGTGACCTGTACCAAGGGGACGGTCTACACCTGAACTGTGAGGGAGCCGATGTCCTCGGGGTAATATTTTCTAGGGCGGTTCGGGAGGATTTAAACTAATTTGGCAGGGGGATGGGAACCTAGGTAGTGGAAAAGAGGGAAGTCATATGAAGTCAGAAATAGATGGTAGAAAGGTGAGAAGCAATAAGCAAAGGAGAAACACAAAGGGCCAAACTAATTCATAATGAGAGTGTGAAAAAAGCAAGCCTGAAGGCTTTGTATCTTAATGCTAGAAGCATTAGGAACAAGGTGGATGAATTAGTTGTGGAAATAGAGGTAAACAAGTATGATTTGATTGGGATTACAGAAACGTGGCTGCAGGGTGGGCAAGGCTGGGAACTTAACATCCAGGGATATACAATATTTAGGAAGGATCGGCAAAAAGGTAGGGGAGGTGGGGTAGCATTGCTGGTAAAGGAGGGGATTAATGCAATGGAAAGGAAGGATATTAACTCGGATGAAACGGAATCTGTATGGGTAGAAATGAGAAATAGCAAGGGGAGGAAAACGTTAGTGGGTGTGATATATAGGCCTCCGAATAGTAATATGGAGGTGAGGGAAGGCATAAAAAGGGAAATTAGAGAAGCGTGCGATAAGAGCACAGCTGTCATCATGGGTGACTTTAATTTACATATTGATTGGACTACCCAAATTAGTAAAAATTCTGAGGAGGAGGAATTCCTGGAATGTTTTCGGGACGGTTATCTGGACCAATATGTCGAGGAGCCGACTCGAGATCAGGCCGTTTTAGACTGGGTATTGTGCAATGAGAAGGGACTTATCAGCAATCTTCTTGTACGAGGCCCCTTGGGTCAGAGCGATCATAATATGATCGAGCTCTCAGTCGAGATGGAGAGTGAGGAAATTGAATCAGAGACTAAGGTCCAGAACTTAAATAAAGGGAATTACGAGGGTATGAGACGGGAATTGGGTAAGATTGATTGGGTGGTGTTTCTGGGGGGATTGACAGTGGATAGACAATGGCAAGCATTCAAAGATAGAATGGAAGAATTCCAGAACATGTTTATACCGGTTTGGCATAAAAATAAACCTAAAAAGCGGAGCACTTGACAAATGGGGAAAGGATCGGACAGAGTCAACATGGATTTACAAAGGGTAAATCGTGTTTGACTAATCTGCTGGAATTTTTTGAGGAAGTAACTGGTAAAATAGATGGGGGAGAGCCAGTGGATGTGGTGTACCTTGACTTCCAGAAAGCCTTCGATAAGGTTCCACACAAAAGATTATCATGCAAAATTAAGGCTCATGGGATTGGGGGCAAAGTATTAACGTGGATAGAGAACTGGCTGGCGGATAGAAAACAGAGAGTTGGAATAAACGGCTCGTTTTCGGAGTGGCAGGCAGTGACCAGCGGGGTGCCGCAAGGATCTGTCCTGGGACCCCAGCTGTTCACAATATATATAAATGATCTGGATCAGGGAATTGGATGCAATATTTCCAAATTCGCTGACGACACTAAACTAGGAGGAGGGGTGGGCTCTGATGAGGATGTCAGGAGGCTACAGTGCGATTTGGACAGGTTGGGGGAATGGGCGGATACGTGGCAGATGCACTATAATGTGGATAAATGCGAGGTTATCCACTTTGGGGGTAAAAACAGGAGGGTAGATTATTATCTAAATGGCAATAGATTGGGAGATGGGGAAGTGCAGAGGGACCTGGGTGTTCTTGTGCACCAGTCACTGAAGGAGAGCATGCAGGTGCAACAGGCGATTAAGAAGGCAAATGGTATGTTGGCCTTCATATCAAGGGGGTTCGAGTATAGGAATAGGGATACCTTACTACAGCTGTACAAGGTGCTGGTGAGACCGCATCTGGAGTATTGTGTACAGTTTTGGTCGCCCCATCTGCGGAAGGATGTTCTTGCCATGGAAAGAGTGCAACGGCGATTCACCAGGCTGATACCTGGAATGGCGGGAATGACCTACGAAGAGAGATTAAATAGTTTGGGCTTGTACTCACTGGAGTTTAGAAGATTGAGAGGGGATCTCATCGAAACATATAAAATTATGGCAGGCCTGGACAGGCTGAATTCAGAGAGAATGTTTCCAATGGCCGGGGAGCACAGAACCAGGGGCCACAGTCTAAAAATAGCGGGCAAATCATTTAAAACAGAGATGAGGAAGAATTTCTTCACTCAAAGAGTGGTGAGCCTGTGGAATTCCCTGCCACAGAGGGCTGTGAAGGCTAATTCAATAAATATTTTCAAGAGAGAATTGGATATATTTCTGAAGGCTAAGGGGATTAAGGGTTACGGAGAAAAGGCGGGGACGGGGTACTGAACTGGTAAGATCAGCTATGATCTCAGACGAAGATCAGCCATGATCTCATTGAATGGCGGAGCAGGCTCGAAGGGCCGAATGGCCTACTCCTGTTCCTATCTCTATGTTTCTATATTTCTATGTATCATCCAGCCACAAATGGATTGGCTGAGAGGTTCATACAAACCTTTAAGAAAGCAGTAAGGGGCATGTGCGATGACGACATTCCACTGCAGCACAAGGTGGACAATTTCCTGTTAGCCTACAGAAATGCGACACATGCAGTCACCAACCAGACCCCGGCCATGATGTTCTTTAACCGAAGGTTGAGATCTCGTATGGATTTGCTCAGACCAAATGTACGAAGAGATGTTGAGAATAAGCAATTCCAGCACATCAATGAGAAGCCGACAAGGAGCTTCAATGTAGGGCAACCAGTCTTGGCCCGCGACTACCGAACAGAGAAATGGCAACCAGGAACGATATGCACACGGCAGGGGCCACTAATGTACACAGTGGATGTTGGGGAGAACATTGTGAGACGCCATGTTGACCAGATCCTAGAGTCACAGGAACGAGTCAACCCCATATCTCGCCCATACGTACCTGGTGATGAATCCGACATACCGGTAGCATCTACCCCAGAAACAGTAGCATCGGAAGCTGATGAACCAACCGACGACAGGGGGCCAGAATCGCCTCCGCACCAAGAGCAAGACACTCCGGAAAGGCGCTATCCAGAAAGGATCAGGAAGCCTCCCCAAAGACTGAATTTATAAATAGACTATTTTCAGTTAATGTTGCATGGTAAAAGTATTAATTGTAATTAGTTGATATTTAATTGTTAAATGAATGTTATGGTACTGTTAATCTAAAAGGGGAGGAATTGTAATGTATGTACCTTTAAGGGGAGAACTACTTTTTACAGCTCCTGTATACTGTAGTACCGGCAGTGACCACACCTGTATATAAACCCTGAGTAGGGATCTGTACACTTAGTTTTAGAGTAACCCTCATCCAGTAAACACCTGTTGATTATTCCCTGCAGTCTCTTGTCTCATTATTGAAGGAAATACAACAAGATACACGGATCTAACACCTTTGATCCCCGAGGTACAAAGAGTTTGAGACTACAGAGCCACCTCTGAAGCTGAGAATCGCTTTGCCCGATTAAAGCGAGTCTGATATCCCATTTGAAACTTCAATATTTATACCCTTTTTCAGTGGTATTTCCTTTAAAGTTTCTGCTGATGCAAGTTAATTATCCCTATTCATCTTTCTGCCGACCTCTGCAATTCTTACTGCTACATCAGCCAGAATCTTGTCTCATCTCCAGGTGTTCTAGGGTCACCGTATAGAACGGTGTGAAAGGCAGGTGTTCCTTATTATGTCATCTTTATGAAGTTTAAATTAGAACACCTTATCCAGGGTGAACCAATGGCCCAGAAATTCCATTCGCAGCCCTCCCGCGGGCAGAGGGCTGCGATCCTCAAAAATCTGCGCCTGGACCGGAGGGCTCCCGGGAGGCGCAGAATTCCGTTGATGTGCCGCCTCAAACTGCCGGTGTGCAGGGCACGCATATCCCAGGGGCGCAGCTAGTTCGCAGCGTCCCTGGGATCACATGGGCCATGGGGAGCCAATCAGGGCAGGGAATCTCCATTTATAGATTTGACAGGAAGACCTGTCAAATCTATGAATAGAGATCAGCTCCAAAACATAAGTAAAACTTCAAATACATTTTTAAAAAATCACATTTTTAAAATGACTATAAATTACATAAATTTAAATTTTTGTTTAAAATAGTTAATTTTTGAAAAAAATTAAGTTTTTAACGAGGCTAAAATAAACTTACCTTTCTTTAAAGTATTTTAAAATGATAAATCAGTGGGAAACATTTTTTTCTTTTACTTTCTTCACCTTTTACCTTGTTAAAAGCAGGTCTTGTGCCTGCTTTTCCAGGCGCAGCTGTTTCAGACTTACCTGGACTGAAGCAACTGTTGAAAAAACGAAAGTTGCAGCTGTATGCGCTGCCGCGCAGGCGCAGGCGTTTGTCCTGTGAAGCCCTTTCTTTGAAGAACGGAAGTTCCGGTTTCCAGTGCATGCGTAAAACCGGCACTTCCGTTGGCCCTACAGGTGAGTACACAGCGCGTACACACCCGTAGGGAACAGAATTTATGGGCCATTGTTTTTATTCCCAAATGTCAGCCTGTCAGAGCCATGCACCTTCTGTTTCAATAAGGTTATTTATTCAGGGTTAACAACTGTCTTATCTCAATAGCCAGAATTCTTTCATCGTTCGGTTTCTAAATTTCCAACCCCAGTTTGTCATGTTTTAATAAGGCCAAAATTCTTTCATAAGATAGTGTGTTTTTCTGAATAGGTTATATGGCTTATTCCTTCACACCCCCCTCTTGACCAAAAAATGAGCTCGAGCATCAAGGGCAGAATTTGGTCAATGTTTCAAGTAAGGTTACAATAGTACATTAATTTCACGAGATTCACAAGAGCCCAATCATGTGCTACATGAAAATACCTTTAACTCGTCCCAGGACAATGTTTTGCCTTATTTTAAACTGAACAGAAATTAAAAGAATGATTGGTACATTGTCGTGCAATTAGCGAAACAACATGTAATTAGAATGCCCAATTGGCAGATGTATGTTCCGTAGAGGTGAGTTATTCATATGAGTCAAGAAGACGTCATTTGGAGCTGGCTGAAGCTTGACACGCTGTTCCATTGATCCAGCGTGAGGACAGATTCTTGTTTTCGTAAAGGCCTTGCCAAAAGCTCAGTTGATTCCTTCTCCGTCCACAGTGTTTTCCTCCTTCGTTGAAGTAACTTGTTGGTCTTTACTTGTTTTGGTTGTGGCTTCTTGTGAATCCAATTCCTGAGGCGTTGCCAAGCATCATGTGGAGGAGTCGGCGACACCGTCTGACTGACCGTCGTCAGTAATTCGATCGCATCCATTTCCTGTGTCGTGCTCCAAACTGGGTCTTGAAAGACAGTGTACGACTGCACCTTGTATCGTTCCTCCATTTCGGTACCCCGCAGGACATCTTTTTAGATTGTCTATGGAGATAGTTTTAAAAATGTGCTTGCCATTCGGTAGATTAATATGTATTTCAACAGTGCTTTCATTAATAACGGAACATATTTGAACAGGTTTTTTCCACTTAGGTCTTAAACCAGGTTTTTGCTCGAACTTCTTTTCCTGTACCCATTCTCCTGCTAGGGGTTGCCATTCTTTGTTTGTCAATTTTTTCTGCCTATTTGTCTCCCTTATCCTCTGATCAATTTGATGTATTTCCTCTGTTACTTTTTTAAAAATCTAACTGTCGCAGTGGGTCAAGGAATCAGAGAGTGTAGAGGCAATAAAAGAACCATGGGTAAGCGGTGTACGCATCTCAACCTCATACATGAAATAATATGGAGTTTTAGTGGACACTGTCCCTGATGCAGATGCAGTGATAGCTGCACCTCCGGAATGACGGTGGTCCACTTATTTCCCCTGATTCTCAACACAAAGCTGGGTGGGCGTGTGTGCTGCGAGGAGGATACCGAGAAACTCCAGGATGATTTGGACAGGTTGGGTGATTGGGCAGAAGCATGGCAGATGCAGTATAATGTGGATAAATGCGAGGTTATCCACTTTGGTGTCAAAAACAGGAAGGCAGACTATTATCTGAATGGCAATAGATTGGGAAAAGGGGAAGTGCAACGAGACCTGGGTGTCCTTGTGCACCAGTCGCTGAAGGTAAGCATGCAGGTGCAGCAGGCGGTGAAGAAGGCAAATGGTATGTTGGCCTTCATAGCAAAAGGGTTTGAGTACAGGAGCAAGGATGTCTTGCTGCAGTTGTACAGGGCCTTGGTGAGGCCACATCTTGAGTATTGTGTGCAGTTTTGGTCGCCTTATCTGAGGAAGGATGTTCTTGCCATGGAAGGAGTGCAGCGAAGATTCACAAGGCTGATCCCTGGGATGGCAGGAATGACGTATGAGGAGAGATTGGGTCGATTGGGCTTATACTCGCTGGAGTTTAGAAGAATGAGAGGGGATCTCATTGAAACTTATAAAATTCTGACAGGTCTGGACAAACTAGATGCAGGTAGAATGTTCCCGATGGTCGGAGAGTCCAGAACCAGGGGTCATAGTCTAAGGATAAGGGGTAAGCCATTTAGGACTGAGATGAGGAAGAATTTCTTCACCCAGAGAGTGGTGAACCTGTGGAATTCTCTACCACAGAAGGCGGTTAAGGCCAAGTCTTTAAATATATTCAAGAAGGAGTTAGATATATTTCTTAGAGCTAAAGGGATATGGGGAGAAGGCAGGTACGGGGTACTGAGTTTGGATGATCAGCATGATCACATCGAATGGCGGAGCAGGGTCGAGGGGCCGAATGGCCTACTCCTGCTCCTATCTTCTATGTTTCTATGTAATAGCTTTTTTACTTCCTGAGTTTTACGTTCCACCAGCCCCGCTGATTGCGGATGGCGTGGTGTGCTCTAACCCAATCCCCCTTTGTTCGCAGTAGTCTTTGAAGACCTTGGAGACAAAGGCTCCGCCTTGATCGGAGTGTAAGAGTTTGGGTGCACCAGCTACAGTAATTATGTCAGTAATAGCATTGGCGAGTGCGTTTTCCAAAACAGTTTTTGTGGGGACCAGCCAGCAGAAGGAAGTGCATCCATCAACACAAATGAGAACATGTCTGTATCCCAAAGACGGGGGAAGTGGTCCAATGAAATCAATAAAGAATTTTCCCATTGGTTCATCAGCTTTCACAGGAGCCAATGGTGATGGTTCAATTAGTGATGACTTATTGCTTAAATTGCATGGCTCACAATTTGCCACGTATGTTTTACAGGCCTTAAGCTTGCCTGGCCACCAATATAAGGGAGTCAATTTGCAGAATGTTCTGGTTATGTGGCTTATTCCTTCACAGTTAGACTCTCTCTTGTTGGAGATGGTCATTACTTGCCACTTGTGTTACAAATGTTACTTGCCGCTTACCAGCCCAAGCCTAAATGTTGTCCAGGTCTTGCTGCATGTGGGCACAGACTGCTTCATTATCTGAGGAGTTGCGATTGGAACTGAACACTGTGCAATCATCAGCGAACAGCCCCACTTCTGACCTTATGATTGAGGGAAGGTCATTGATGAAGCAGCTGAATATAGTTGGGCCTAAGGCATTGCCCTATGATATACCTATCAATTCGTCCAATAAAAAGCGACGAGTTAGGAACGTAACTAAAGGTTTTTATTGACTAAATAACAGAGCCCACCCTCGTGGGTGATCGGGTCCAACAAGGAGGAATACCAGCCAGTCGACTACCTTTATACCTGGGCAGGTAGGTGGAGCCATGGGCGGAGTCGGAGGTGGTCAGCCCAGGTATAACAGCGCGACGAGGCGACCTCGTATAGTGATACAACAGTGAGAACAGTGATAACAATACAACAGTGATAACTATAGTGTAACGATAGTGAACGATAAAAGTGGTTTACCACGTTCACCCCTTGTTTAGATTTGAGTCCGGCGGGGTGAAGTGTACTACCAGTTCTGGTATGTCAGTCTGTCCGGAGGCCTCGTAAGCCTCTCCGATCGTCGCAGCGGCGGTGCTGCATTATCCGGTGTTAATGCTGGTGTCTGCGTGGTCGGCGAAGGCTCGTGGGGTTCCGGCATGCCGTCTACCTGGGCTGGAATTGGGGGGGTGGTGGGGGGGGGGTAAAGGTGGTGTCTCCGGAGTGCCCGAGGGTGCGAGGTCTCGTAAGGAGACAGTGTCCTCCCGCCCGTCTGGGTAAGCCACGTAGGCGTACTGGGGGTTGGCGTGCAGGAGGTTCACCCTCTCGACCAGGGGGTCCGTTTTATGGGCCCTCACGTGCTTTCGCAGCAAGACGGGCCCCGGAGAGGTCAGCCAGGTTGGTAGAGTGGTTCCCGTAGTCGACTTCCTGGGGAAAACAAACATTCGTTCATGGGGGGGTGGCGTTAACGGCAGTGCAAAGTAGTGACCGGATGGAGTGCAGCGCTGTCGGGAGGACTTCCTGCCAGCGGGAGGTTGGGAGGTCCTTAGACTTTAAGGCTAAGAGGACGGCCTTCCATACCGTCGCGTTCTCTCTTTCCACCTGGCCGTTCCCTCGGGGGTTGTAGCTGGTGGTCCTACTTGCTGCAATACCTCTCGCTAGTAGGAACTGACGGAGTTCCTCGCTCATGAAGGAGGAGCCCCGGTCACTATGTATATAGTTCGGGAACCCGAACAAGGCGAAGAGGTCGTTCAGGCACTTGATGACTGTGGTACTGGTCATGTCTGGGCAGGGGAAGGCAAAAGGGAAGCGGGAGTACTCCTCGACGATGTTGAGGAAGTACACATTGCGGTCAGATGACGGTAGAGGCCCCTTAAAGTCGATGCTCAGACGCTCGAAGGGGCGGGTGGCCTTGATCAGGCTTGCTCTGTCCAGCCTATAGAAGTGCGGTTTGCACTCGGCGCAGGTCTGGCAGTTCCTGGTCATGGTCCTGACCTCCTCGATGGAGTAGGTCAGGTTGCGGGCCTTAATGAAATGGTAAAGTCTGGTGACCCCGGGGTGGCAGAGGTCGTTGTGGAGGGTCTGAAGTCTATCAATATGCGCGCTGGTGCATGTAATTCGTGAAAGAGCATCAGGGGGTTCGTTCAGCTTACCTGGCCGGTACAAGATATCATAATCGTAGGTGGATAGCTCGATTCTCCACCTCAAGATCTTGTCATTCTTGATTTTGCCCTTCAGCTTGTTATTAAACATGAAAGCAACCGAACGTTGGTCGGTGAGGAGGGTAAATCGTTTGCCTGCCAGGTAATGCCTCCAGCGCCGTACCGCCTCCACAATTGCCTGGGCTTCCTTCTCGACCGACGAGTGTCGGATCTCGGGGCCCTGTAGGGTCCTTGAGAAGAAGGCCACCGGCCTCCCCTCCTGGTTAAGGGTAGCGGCTAGGGCGAAGTCGGATGCATCGCTCTCCACTTGGAAGGGGATGGACTCATCCACTGCGTGCATTGTGGCCTTGGCTATGTCTCCCTTGATGAGGGAGAAGGCCGCGCACGCTTCCTCCGTGAGGGGGAAGGATGTGGACTTCATGAGGGGTCTGGCTTTGTCCGCATAATTGGGCACCCATTGGGCATAGTAGGCGAAGAGCCCCAGGGTTCTCTTAAGTGCCTTAGGGCAGTGGGGGAGGGGTAGCTCCATGAGGGGGCGCATTCTTTCGGGGTCGGGGCCGATGAGTCCGTTCTCTACTACACAGCCAAGGATGGCAAGGCGCGAGGTGTTAAACACACATTTCTCCTTATTGTAGGTGAGGTTCAGCCGTTGGGCCGTACGGAGGAATTTCTCCAGATTCACGTCATGGTCCTGCCGGTCGCGGCCGCAGATGGTGACGTTATCTAGATAGGGGAATGTGGCCTGCAGTCCGTTCTGGTCAACCATCCGGTCCATCTCCCTTTGGAAGACCGAGACCCCGTTGGTGACACCGAAGGGGACCCTAAGGAAGTGGTATAGGCGCCCATTCGCCTCGAAGGCGGTGTACTGGCGGTCCTCGGGGTGGATAGGGAGTTGGTGGTAGGCCGACTTAAGGTCGATGGTCGAGAATACGCGGTATTGTGCAATCTGATTGACCATGTCAGATATGCGGGGAAGGGGGTATGCGTCCAGCTGGGTGTATCTGTTTATGGTCTGGCTGTAGTCGATGACCAGGCGATTTTTATCGCCGGTCTTAACGACCACGACCTGGGCACGCCAGGGGCTGTTGCTCCCCTCGATAATGCCCTCTTTCAGGAGGCGCCGCACCTCAGAGCTAATGAAGGCTCTGTCCCCAGCGCTGTACCGCCTGCTCTTGGTAGCGACGGGTTTGCAGTCGGGGGTGAGGTTAGCGAACAGGGAAGGTGGCGGCACCTTGAGGGTGGATAGGCTGCAGGTGTTACGCGGTGGGCGGTTTAACATTCGCTGGTTGTCGACTGTGAGTGGGGGGAGGGGTCCACCGTATGCTAGGGTTACACTTTGGAGGTGGGATTGGAAGTCCAGCCCTAGTAGGACGGCAGCGCAGAGCTGGGGGAGGACGAGGAGTTTAAAATTTTTATACTCCGTACCCTTAACCGACAAGGTCACAACACAGTAGCCGCTAATGTCCGTGGCGTGGGACCTCGATGCCATCGAGATTCGGTTGCGCGTTGGCAGGACAGGGAGGGAGTAATGGCTCACCGTGTCTGGGTGGATGAAGCTCTCCGTGCTTCCGCTGTCGAACAGGCAGGTCGTGGCGTGGCCGTTTACTTTGATGTCCATCATCGACTTGGCCAGGTGGTGTGGGCGGGCTTGATCCAGAGTGACGGAGGCTAGTGTGTAGGTAAGCGAGTCGTTGTCGTCTGCGGGCGAGGCGGTCGTCTGGTCCGGGGGCCCGGTGGCAGTCGGGCGTGGTGGGTAAAATGGCATCTCCCACAAGGTAGGACAAAATGGCAGAGAAGATGGCTGCCCCCATAACTCACATGAGGCACTATTGGGGTCGGTTGCCTTGATCAAAGATGGCCACCCCCATGACTCACGTGTGGGGATGCTGGCCTCAGTTGCCTTGAAAGAAGATGGCCGCCCCCACAGTTCGCATGAGGCACTGCTGGCCTCTGAAGATCCGCTCCTGCAGGCCTTAGAGAAGTGGCCTTTCTTCCTGCAGGTTGAGCAGGTAGAGTTCCTGGCTGGGCAGCGCGACCTCGGGTGCTTCTGGCCGCAAAAGAAGCAGCCGGCGGCCCGATCGCGGGTGCCCGATGTCGGAGCCGGTACCGGGGGTGGCGGTCCCGGTCGGGTCCGGGACGCCGACGCTGAGGTAGGTCCCGGGGGCGGCGCTGCGAAGGGTATTGCGGTAGGGGTCGGGCCCGAGTCCCAGGGTCGCGAGCAGTACCTGGAAAACGCCTCCTGGTCCTGATGGGCCACCTCTAGGGAGAGAGCGAGGGCTTCAGCTTTGTCCAAGTCGAGGTCTTTAGCTTCAAGCAGTCTTTGCCGTGAGTAGTCGGACCGTAGGCCTTTCACAAAGGCATCGCGGATATTATCTTCCGTATTTTCAACAGCCGTCACCGCTTTAAAGTCACAGTTCCTGCCGAGTGCTCTTAGCGCCCGTAAAAATTCAGCTACAGACTCTCCTGGCTGTTGCGGGCGGGATCTTAGGAGGTGCCTGGTGTACATGTAATTTACCGGGCTCCGGTACTGCTGTTTCAGTAGGTTGATAGCGGCCTCGTATGTAGTCGTGTCCTGGATGAGTGCGTATACTCTCGGGCTCGCTTGGGCGTTCAGAACTCTTAGTTTGGATCTCTGAGGGACGCCGGATTCTTCCAGGTAGGATTCGAAGCAGTCCAGCCAGTGTTTGAAGTTGAGGGCTGAGTTTGCTGCCTGTGGGTTTAGATCCAAGTACGGTGGTTTGAGGGCTTGCAGCCAAGCTGGCTGGTGTGGCTGGTGTAGCCCGGTGTCTGAAAGCTGCTGTGGCTGTGCTTCTGGGAGGGCTTCTGGCTGGCCAGTAGTAGACATCTTTAAAATTTAGTCAATAAAATTGATATACCTATCAATTCGTCCAATAAAAAGCGACGAGTTAGGAACGTAACTAAAGGTTTTTATTGACTAAATAACAGAGCCCACCCTCGTGGGTGATTGGGTCCAACAAGGAGGAATACCAGCCAGTCGACTACCTTTATACCTGGGCAGGTAGGTGGAGCCATGGGCGGAGTCGGAGGTGGTCAGCCCAGGTATAACAGCGCGACAAGAGGCGACCTCGTATAGTGATACAACAGTGAGAACAGTGATAACAATACAACAGTGATAACTATAGTGTAACGATAGTGAACGATAAAAGTGGTTTACCACACCCTACACCTCATCTGAAAGACGGCACCTCCGAAAGTACAGCAATCCCTCAGTACTGCGCTGGAGTGTCAGTCTAGATTTTGTGCTCAAGTCTCTGGAGTGGGACTGGAACCCACAACCTTCTGACTCACAGGTGAGTTTTTTTTCCCAATATATTTTATTGTTGCATCTTTATTTGTTATATTTCTGCTACTTCATTCAATTATGAATGTATTGTTAAATGTTAATTTTAGTCATCTTTGATACTGTATTCACCATAGGTTAGTAAGACATTTTAGGCCTGATTTTACAAATGCATGCCAAGCCTTGTCCACCAGTATCGCACATTGCAAGGATGATACCAGAACTGAGAGGTTATACCTATCAGGAAAAATTGAACAGGCTGAGACTCTCTTCTCTAGAAAAGAGAAGACTGAGGGGTGACCTGATAGAGGTCTTTAAGATTATGTAGTGGTTCGATAGGGTAGACGTAGAGAAGATGTTTCCACGTGGGGAGACCAGCACTTGGGGCCATCAATATACGATAGTCACTAATAAATTCAACAGGGATTTTAGGAGAAACTTCTTTACTCAGAGAATGGTGAGAATGTGGAACTCGCTACCACAGGGAGTGGTTGAGGCGACTAGTATAGATGCATTTAAGGGGAAGCTAGATAAGTACATGAGGGTGAAAGGAATAGAAGGATATGTTGATGGGGTTAGATGAAGAGGGTGGGAGGAGGCTCGTGTGGAGCATAAACACCGGCACGGACCAGTTGGGCTGAATGGCCTGTTTCTGTGTTGTAGACTCGATTGTAATATAGAAAGTTGGCCCTTATATATATTTCTATGGTACTGGTAGCTCCCCTGTGGTGTTACACACAGGGAATCAAGACCAATTGTAGTCTTGTCCTTGAGGGGTCAAAGACAGAATCTGTTTGGTTGGAGTTAAGAAACAATAGAGAAGCTATTACACTACTTGATGTAATTTATAGGCCACCAAATAGTGAGAAGGAGATAAAAGAGTAGATTTGCAGGGAAATTACTGAGCGGTGCATGAACTATAGAGTAGCGATAATGGGAGACTTTTAACTATCCTAATATTGAATGAGGCACTGATTGTGTTAAAGGCAGAGAAGGGAGGAATTTCTGAAGTGTGTTCAGGAGAATTTTCTTTATCCGTATGTTTCCTGCCCAACGAGGATGGAGACATTGCTGGGTCAAGTGGAGAATGTCACAGTGGGAAAGCATCTCTGGAATAGTGTTCATAGTATCGTAAGGTTTAGATTAGTTATGGACAAGGAACAATCTAGAATAAAAATACTTAACTGGAGGAGGGCTAATTTTAGCGAACTGTGGAGGGATCTGGCCCAGGTAAATTGGAGTCAAAGGATGGCAGGCAAAAATGTAATCAAACAATGGGCTGCCTTTAAAGAGATAGTTCGGGTACACTCTAGGTACATTCCCACAAGGGGGAAAGGGAGGGCAACTAAAGCCAGAGCACCCTGGATGACTAGGCAGTTGGAGAGTAGGATGAGGCAGAAAAAGGCATATGACAGATGCCAGCCTGATGATGCAAGGGAGACTCGGGCTGAATATAAAAAGTACAGAAGAGAAGCAAAAAAGGAAATAAGAGGGGTAAAGAGACAGTATGAGACTGGATTGGCGGCTAACATAGAAGGGAATCCTAAGGCCTTCTATAGGCATATTAACAGTAAAAGGCTTGTCAGAGAAGCGAAGGGGTCGATTAGGGACCAAAAGGGAGAACTATTGGTGGAGGCAGAAGGCATAGCTGGGGTACTAAATGAGTACTTTGCATCGGTGTTTATCAAGGAAGAGGACTTTGCCAAAGCTACGGTAAACGAGGAGGTTGTCGGGATACTGGCTGAGAAAAATTGACAAAGAGGAGGTACTAGAAAGGCTGGCAGTACTTAAAGTGGATAAGTCACCCGTTCTGAATGGGATGCATCCTAGGTTGCTGAGGGAAGTAAGGGTAGAAATTGCGGATGTGCTGGCCATAATCTTCCAATCCTCCTTAGATACAGGGGTGGTGCCAGAGGACTGAAGGATTGCAAATGTTTCAGCCTTGTTCAAAAGAAGAGAGAAGGATAAACCTGGCAATTACAGGCAGTCAGTTTAACGTCAGTCATGGGGAAGCTTTTAGAAACAATAATCTGGGAGAAAATTAACAGCCACTTGGACAAGCATGGACTAATAAAGGAGAACCAGCATGGATTTGTTAAAGGCAAATCAAGTTTGACTAACTTGATTGAAGTTTTTGATGAGGTAACAGAGAGGGTGGATGAGGGCCGTGCAGTTGATAGTGTGTATATGGACTTTCAAAAGGCGTTTTGATAAAGTACCACACACTAGGCTTGTTAGCAAAATTGAAGCCCATGGGATAAAAGGGACAGTAGCAGCATGGTTACACCATTGGCTACGGGAGAGTTGTGGTGAATGGCTGTTTTTTGGACTGGAGGGAGGTATACAGTGGAGTTCCCCAAGGTTCAGTACTAGGACCACTGCTGTTTTTGATATATGTCAATGACTTGGACTTGGGGGTACAGGGCACAACTTCGAAATTTGCAGATGACCTGAAACTTGGAAATGTAAACAGTGAGGAAGGTAGTAATAGACTTCAAGAGGACATAGACAGACAGGCTGGTGGAATGGGCGGACACATGGCAGATGAAATTCAACGCAGAAAAGCGTGAGGTGATACATTTTGGTAGGAAGAACGAGGAGAGACAATACAAGCTAAAGGCTACAATTTTAAAGGGGGTGCAAGTACGGAGACCTGGGGGAGTTTGTGCTCAAATCTTTGAAGGTGGCAGGACAGGTTAACAAAGCAGTTAATAAAATATACAGGATCCTGGGCTTTATAAGTAGAGGCAGAGAGGACAAAAGCCAGGAAGTTAGGCTAAACCTCTATAAAACACTAGTTTGGCCCCAGCTGGAGTATTGTGTCCAATTCTGAGCACCACACTTTAGGAAGGACGTGAAGGCTTTGGAGAGGGTGCAGAAGAGATTTATTAGAATGGTTCCAGGGATGCGGGATTACAGTTATGTGGATAGACTGGAGAAGCTGGGGTTGTCCTCCTTAGAGTAGAGAAGGCTAAGAGATTATTTGATGGAGATGTTTAAAATCATGAAGGGTTCAGATAGAGTAAATAAAGAGAAACTGTTTCCAATGGCTGAAGGGTCGATAACCAGAGGGCACAGATTTAAAGTGATTGGCAAAAGAACCAGAGCCGACATGAGGAAAAACTTTTTTACGAGTGGTTAGGATGTGGAATGCACTGCCTGATAGGGTGGTGGAAACAGATTCAATAGTAACCTTCAAAAGTGAATTGGATAAATACTTGAGGGAGAAGAAATTGCAGGATATGGGGAAAGAGCGGGGGAGTGGGACTGACTGGATTGCTCTTCGAAAGAGCCGGCGCAGACTCGAGGGGCCGAATGGCCTCGTTTTGTGCTGTAAGATTCTATGATTGTATGATACCAGTTAGAGGAGGGGGGACAATCGGACCTGGGCGCACAGATGTAATGCAGTCCCCATTTTTATATTTCCATTAAAAATGTCCAGATCCAGATTAATAACAGAGAATGCTGAGGCTGTAGCCCCTCCATTGTTGGGAGGGTGTAATTACAGTGCGACAAGTTGACATAAGTAGGTTCTATTATATAAATGTTTCATTTAAAATACAAAAAGCTGGTGGGAAGTTGCTTGTACATGTAAGATATTTAATATTATTGTAGATGTTCCTTATAGCGACTATTTTAAATATCAATTTTATAATATATCATTCCACTGTACAATTGTAACTAAATCTAAAGTTTTTTTGTATGTAATAATTGACTGTAATAACAGTGTCCTAATATTGATTGTAAATTTGGGATCTCTCCACCTGTGTTCACAGCAAATAGGAAGTTCCCATTTGCAGACTGGATCTCCTGTGAACTAAAATTTGTTCTTTTATATGAGCCATGAATAGGGTGGCACACCTAAAACTAACATTTTTATTGTAGTGTTTTACGCTGGAGACCAAGTGGACTGCCCATCACGTTTCCCTGTCCACTCCGAAAGATGGTAAATATCACCCCATCAGGTTGTAAAGTTTAGGCTAAAATTGTAGTCAGATTTATTTACAAGCAAGATAATTACACAGAAGCTGAAAAACACAGTAAAAGACTAGCAGTGCGATAAATCTTGATTTTAAAGATATATAAACTGTTCCAAAATAATTGAAGTCTGAAATTCTAGCAGTAATTTTCAGTAATTATCAACTCTGTTTAATGAAACATTACATGGGTGATGACTGCAAATAGCCACTCTTATCCACGCTGTGGAATGGGCATTGTGAAGCAAGGAACTAAGGACCCCAGAGATGTTCCGGAAGTTTTTTCTTTGAATTTGCAGCAAGTCATTTGAAGATCAAACAGATTTTTCTCTGTCGTCAGACAATTAAAATATTGAACCATATCTGACGCTTCCACAGATATGAGATAAACAGTCACCTCTTCATCACTAGCAATGAATTTTATCTGCTTCCCCTGGTCTACAAGCTTGCAAAATTCAATTTCTCAAAACAGTCTGGCGCAGACATCAAGTAACCTTTTGACACAATTAACTTTTGAATACAGGCACCATCATCAAATGAAAGAAACCAGCCATGGCAGGTGACTGTCATTGAGCAGGGCTGAAACAAGAGAGTTTCCCTCTGGGCCAATACAGAGAGCTAAGTTAAGCCATCTAAACATCTGAAACCTATAACCTCTCATTCCTGGTATCATTCGAGTGAAATTTCACTGGCCACTTCCATGGCTGTAATAGTCTCCCTATAATGGGGTGTCTAGAACTGCGCACAATATTCCATCTGTGGCTTAACCAATGTCTTGCACAAATTCAACATCATTTTTTGCTTTTATATTCGTTGCCCTATGTATAAAACCCAGAGTCCAGTTTGCCTTTTTATGGCCATTTTCACCTGCCGTTCCACATTTATGGGGACTTTAATGTATCTGCACCCCTGATGCACTATCAACAACACCAAAGACTACGAGTTGAACTTATACGAAGTAGGCTTTTATTGACTAAGAACTGGAGCATGCCTCTGCTAGTGGATCCATCCTAAGAGCTCCCGGGGGAAGGGTGGTGAGTCACCTTTTATACCCGGGCTTAGGGGTGGAGCCAGGGGCGGAGACATGCCCGGACCTATACAGAGTTAACAGTGGTTTACCACAACCCCTAGATCTCTCTGTTCCACCGTTCTGTTAAGCCTACCACTTAGGGTATTCTTCCTTTCACAGTTATTTTTCCCAAAATGTACCACTTGACCTTTCTCTGCTTTGAACTACACCTGTGTCCTCTGCCAGCCTGTCTCTGCCTATGAAGTGAGTCTGTGTCTTTCCCCCAAGCTTCAGGGGAAAGCAATCACTCAATCGTATCTATTTACCAGACTATTATTTAAAATGAATTGGACACAAGTGAGAAGTGCCCATTTAAAAAAAATGACCTCAGCCAAGCAAGGGAAGGAATGCTGGAAGAACAGGAATTTCCACCCAGGCTGGTTCCTAAGTTGGGTTACCCAGCTGAGCTTTAACTAATGGGTCGTTACATCAGAGAACCTGTAAAGGTCACCCTGTCCCGTGTCTCGTCCCATTCTTGATTTTTTTTTTTGAAGTGAAACTCACTATTTATGAGGCAAAAAAAATGAAAATGCACCGGTTTCTGTACAGCAAGGCCCATGTTTTGAAATAATGCATGTTTAAGTGTGCTTAGTAATCCTACTCATTCCTATTAACATGCCAGGGTTCATGTCCTTGAACAGAGGCCCGACCAGTCCCCATCCACCACCACCCTCCTCCGCCTGGCTGAACTTGTTCTCACATTGAACAACTTCTCCTTTGACTCCACTCATTTCCTCCAAATCAAAGGTGTTGCTATGGGTACCCGCATGGGTCCTAGCTATGCCTGTCTTTTCGTGGGATATGTGGAACACTTTGTTCCAGTCCTACTCGGGTCCCCTCCCTCACCTCTTTTTCTGGTACATTGATGACTGTATCGGTGCCGTTTCCTGCTCTCGCTCTGAACTAGACAATTTCATTCACTTTGCCTCCAATTTCCACCCCTCACCTTCACATGGTCCATCTCTGACTCTTCCCTTCCTCGACTTCTCCGTCTCCATCTCTGGGGATAGGTTATCGACCAACATTCACTACAAGCCCACTGACTCCCACAGCTACCTGGACTACACTTCCTCCCACCCCGCCTCCTGTAAGGACTCTATTCCATTCTCCCAGTTTCTCCATCTCCGCTGCATCTGCTCTGACGATGCCACCTTCCACACCAGTGCTTCCGACATGTCTTCCTTTTTCCTCAACTGAGGATTCCCCTCTACTGTAGTTGACACGGCCCTTGACCGTGTCCGTTCTATTTCCCGCACTTCTGCCCTCACCCCTGCCCCTCCCTCCCTCCCGGAACCACGATAGGGTTCCCCTTGTCCTCACCTTTCACCCCACCAGCCTCCACGTTCAACGGATCATCCTCCGCCATTTCCGCCACCTCCAACGTGATCCCACCACCAAACGCATCTTCCCCTCCCCTCCCCTTTCAGCATTCCGTAGGGACTGCTCCCTCCGAGACACCCTAGTCCACTCCTTTATCACCCCCCAGCACCCCTTCCCCTTCGCCTGGCACCTTCCCGTGCAAGCGCAGGAGATGTAACACCTGCCACGATACCTCCCCCCTTCCCACTGTCCAGGGCCCCAAACACCCCTTCCAGGTGAAACAGTGATTTACTTGTACTTCTTGCAATCTAGTATACTGTATTCGCTGCTCACGATGCGGTCTCCTCTACATTGGGGAGACCAAACGCAGATTGGGTGACCGCTTTGCGGAACACCTCCGTTCAGTCCGTAAGGATGACCCCGAGCTTCCGGTCGCCTGTCATTTTAATTCACCGCTCCATTCCCACTCTGACCTCACCGTCCTTGGCCTCTTGTATTGTTCCACGGAAGCTCAACGTAAACTCGAGGAACAGCACCTCATCTTCCGATTAGGCACGTCACAGTCTTCCGGACTCAATATCGAGTTCAACAATTTCAGATCATAACCTCGGCCCCTTTTATATTTTTACTTATATTTTTTATCCACACCTTTGTTTTGGCCTTTTTCCCCCCCCCCCCCCCCCGCCCTTTTTTCTCTCTCCCACACGGCAGCTGTCTCCCATTCTGCCAGAACATTTCACACCTAATCTAGAGCCGTCTTTTGTCTCCACTAGTCCTATCACCAGCTCGTCTCGTTTTGGATACCTCTTAATGTCTCTTCACTTCTCTTGTTCTCTCCCAGCCTGGCCTTTTAGTCTGTTTTATTTCCTGTGCTTTTTCAGTCTTGACAAAAGGTTTCGACCTGAAACGTTAACTCTGTTTCTCTCTCCACGGATGTTGCCTGGCCTGCTGAGTTTTTCCAGCATTTTCTGTTGTTATTTTGGATTTCCAGCATCCGCATTATTTTGCTATCGTCATCATAGGAGGTACACACTTCACTCTCAAATGTTTGGGTGGGGCATATTACTAGATGAGGAAAGCATGCAAGTGAAAGCTATAGGCGGCTCAACTATTTTGTGCGTGGGGTGAAAGAAACTCTTCCTTTTCCATAAGTAGACTGGTTTAGAGAAAATTCAAGATAGTGATCAATTTCAGGACTCTGGTCTACAGCTTTTTTTTAACCTATTGGCACATTTAAGTGAAAGCACAAGGCCCATAGTGCTGCAGCACATCAGTAAGGGTGAAAAGAATAACAGAGAAGGTGATGTGATTCAGGAAATAGTGGATGGGGGACCGGATGTCTAGGTTTTAAAAACCTGTCGATGCCGACTGAGGGAGGCGAGGAGTTCCACGGTTCTGGGAAAGAATGAGTTACAGTAGGAGACGGTGCCATGAGTCTTGATTTCAATAGAGTGAGGATTCAAGGAGGAGGAAGAAAGTGTAGGATGGGGTGTTTGTAGTTCTAGAGAAACAAGATGGGAAAGTTCCCAAGAGCACTGACCATAGTAGCATTGATTGGAAATAAAAAGAGACAAGAAAAATTGGAAGCTAGAGAATAAGAGAAGGATCACCTGTGAGATGACAATCCTTGCTCCACCAACATGTCTCTCTATCTAACCCGTGCTGTACCTGCCCTGGGAGTGTTTGATGGGACAAGAATGGAAAAGGTATCTCTCTCTCTTTGTGTGCAGTTTTTTCTCTCTTGACGTTATTGTAAAGGTTGTGGCAGACTCCATGCCATTGCTACTTTGAATGAACTGTGTTGCTGACAGCCTAGAGTAGCCAAATCAGTTATTGCAGTCACTGCTATCAACTGCCATGGGATGGGGGAAGAGAAAAATCAGTTAGGGGCTCCACTTCTGATTGATAGCCAGTGACCCCCCCCCTCCCATTTCTCGAATGTGCGTGTATATATCGTTCGCAGCAAATTACCCAGCTTTCAGGAGAACAGCGACCACGACACCACACAACCCTGCCACAGCAACCTCTGCAAGACATGCCAGATCATCAACACAGATACCATCATCACACGTGAGGACACCACCCACCAGGTACATGGTACATACTCATGTGACTCGGCCAACGTTGTCTACCTCATACGTTGCAGGAAAGGATGCCCCGGAGCATGGTACATCGGCGAGACCATGCAGACACTGTGACAACGGATGAACGGACACCGCGCAACAATCGCCAGGCAGGAGTGTTCCCTCCCAGTCGGGGAACACTTCAGCAGTCAAGGACATTCAGCCTCCGATCTTCGGGTAAGCATTCTCCAAGGCGGCCTTCGAGACACATGATAACGCAAAATCATCGAGCAGAAACTGATAGCCAAGTTCCGCACCCATGAGGACGGCCTGAACCGGGATCTTGGGTTCATGTCACGCTACATGTAACCGCACCTGACGTAGGGTCATCCAGACTTGAGTCGTCGTTGGCTTGTTCTCTCCACACAGATGCGGCCGGACCTGCTGTGATTTCCAGCAAAAAAAATGTTTTTTGTTTTTCATACAGACCCCAGCATCTGCAACATTTGACCCCACCTCATTGTTCTTTGATGTAATGTTTTCCTGACTGACCTGTTTGGACACCATTTACACCTTTGATTGCTGTGATTATCTCTCTGCCGAGGTGTGATAAATGGCAGTTAGAAAGATTACCTGTAAACATCTGACATTCTCTGACTATATAAGCTGTGTCTTTATGCATCTCTCCACTTCACCTGACGAAGGAGCAGCGCTCCGAAAGCTTGTGATTTCAAATAAAGCTGTTGGACTATAACCTGGTGTTGTGTGATTTCTTACATTTATATAGACATTGGGTGAGGACAGAATTGGTCTGGGCTGAGATGTCCTCATTGGCACTGTCTTGGCTTGCACATGAAGGATGGCCATTTAGGTGAGGCATCAGTGGGCTGCCAGCAATTGTAAAACTACACCAGCAAGAGTCAGTGACTTCAGGAGAGGGGAAATCTCGGAGGAAAAATAAATCAGTGAACAACCAAATGGCAAATAGTGGTGAACACCGAAGTCAATGACCCATGACTTTCTTGTTTGCTAATCCTGCTCGTCAAAGAAAATTATGTGGGAACAAAAAGAAAAATGCGGGTAAAAGGTAAATCTAGAACGTTTCTGAAGAACCCCAACCACGTCTGACACTGGACAAGCAGAATATAGCTGAACCATATTGAGACAATATCTAGTTTCTAAGCATTACGTCTGTCATGAGTGTTATGGCCTCAATCTTTCCAAACTTCAGCTGAAGAAATTTCTAACTCATCCATGACTTGATGTCAAACAGACAGCACCAAATTGGTCTTGGGGTCGAGAAGTGGTGGAGAAGTAGTAGAGCTGGGTATCAAATGGAGGCTAACCCTTTACTTTTGGGTGATATCACCAAGGGCAGTATATCAACGAGGAAAGGAAGGAGACTAAGAATAGATCTTTGGGGGAATTCCTGAGGTGACAATCTGAGGAAGGGAAGAGAAGCCATCACTAGAGATGCATTGGCTGTGTCTGGATAGGTAGGATTGGAACCATTCAAAGAGTGGTTTTTATACAGCGCCTCCCACAACCTCACAACGTCCCAAAGTGCTTAACACCCAATGTGTGGCCTCCCACCCCCAACTCACGGTGATCGTGAACCCTCGCTCCACGACTTACTTTTGCTGTTGGCCAGGCACAAATCGGGTGAGCTACATTGGAACGTCTGGTTTGGGGCGGGCAGCTTGGTGAGTGGGCTTGCTGGATAATCATAGAAACATAGAAGATAGAAGCAGGAGTAGGCCATTCGGCCCTTCGAGCCTGCTCCGCCATTCAATGAGATCATGGCTGATCATCCAAATTCAGTATCCTGTCCCTGCTTTCTCCCCATATCCCTTGATCCCTTTAGCCTTAAGAAATATATCTAACTCCTTCTTGAATATATTTAATGAATTGGCCTCAACTGCCTTCTGTGGTAGAGAATTCCACAGGTTCACCATTCTCTGGGTGAAGAAATTCCTCCTTATCTCTGTCCTAAATGGCTTACCCCTTATCTTTAGACTGTGACCCCTGGTTCTGGACTCCCCCTCCATCGGGAACATCCTTCCTGCATCTAGTCTGTCTAGTCCTGTTAGAATTTTATACGTTTTAATGAGATCCCCTCTCATTCTTCTAAACTCCAGCGAATATAAGCCCAGTCGACCCAATCTCTCCTCATACGTCATTCCTGCCATCCCAGGTATCAGTCTGGTGAATCTTCGCTGCACTCCCTCCATGGCAAGAACATCCTTCCTCAGATAAGGTGACCAAAACTGCACACAATACTCAAGGTGTGGCCTCAGCAAGGCCCTGTACAACTGCAGCGAGACATCCTTGTTCCTGTACTCGAATCCTCTCACTATGAAGGCTAACATACCATTTGCCTTCTTAACCGCCTGCTGCACCTGCATGCTTACCTTCAGCGACTGGTGCACAAGGACACCCAGGTCTCTTTTGCACTTCCCCTTCTCCCAATCAATTGCCGTTCAGATAATCTGCCTTCCTGTTTTTGCCACCAAAGTGGATAACCTCGCATTTATCCACATTATACTGCATCTGCCCAATCGCCCAACCTGTCCAAATCGTACTGGAGTTTCTCTGCATCTTCCTCACAGCACACACGCCCACCCAGCTTTGTGTCGTCTGCAAACTTGGAGATATTACATCTAGATAATCCCTGCAGTAATAACACATACACTCGGCGATGACCTGGTGGAGCTATGGATTTGATTTGGTGTGATGCAGATTGTGCTTGATGATGATATCTGGTCGATAGTGATGCCTTGCTTCGTTTCCACATCGCCAGCATGAAGTTGAGTTAGCTGGGGCCACCATGTCTGGAATTATCAAATCTAACAGGATGCCAAACAGAGTCCTCATTTAGTAACACTATTTGGAGTTAATATTGTAAGTTTGTTTTTGGAATGGAAAGGCCAGGTACCACTGACTGACAGGAGCACTGTCATGCACTGCAGAGGCCGCAGTTGTCTCAGGGTTAAGATGAGCTTGACTTGAATGTGCAGTTTGATCTTGTGCTGCCCTCTTGTGGATATTAAAAGGTAAACAGTATTGAGTTTCGAAAGCCTTCTCGGCATAAAGATGAATCCTGCCAATAATATAACCAGGTGCTACAGTCCCAGTGCTCCAATCTATCGGAGGATTCTCATTACTCACGGGATTCTCAGTCGGTACATAGATATAGACAGATTGCCAAAACTGCGGGATTTACAGTGCCCATTGCATTATGCACACAGAGAATCCTGAGGGGTATCTTGCAGCTGGCACACTTCATTTTGAGAGTCTGGGTAAAGGAATTTCAAACAAGTATGTCCTGAGTGTTTGTATGGAGCCAGTGAAGGCCCTGCTAGACCCGTTACAATGAACTGCTTCTCACCAATTCAAGTTGTTCATGAATTCCGAGTCTAGTTGCATAGAAGGATATTGCAGAAAAGACCTTTGTACATTCACTGCCCAATAAATATTTAAAGGAATGTGCGTGGCAACTCCTCCAGTAATCGAGTATTTGTCTGTCTTCCTGTCTACCCCTCTCCCTGTCTGTCTTACATATATCTTCTGTGTCTGCCGATGTCTCTATCTTGCTGTCTGATGGGCCTTCAATAACCACAAAACTAGAAGTTATAGACTTAAACAAGTTGGCTTTTAATCACTAAGATCAGAGCTAACATCTCAACACGCCGACTGGTTCACAGGAATGAGTCATACAGATCCTGGGCTCTTTATGTAAGAGAAGTCAGGGGCGGAGCCAAGAGCCAAGACCTGGAACCTCCCAGGTTAGTCGGGAAAGAGAAAGTGAAACTATACACAGTGGGGGAGGGTAATATACATGAGTGCAAAACGAATACAGGATCAAGACAAACAGATTTCATTACATTCACCCCTTCTATAGATTTAGTCCATCGGGGTGATGTTTCTTAAAAGTTGGTATAAGTGAGTCTGTCAGGAGGTTTTGCAGTTCTCAGTGATCGGCGCAAAGCCGGTTGGGGTGCCTCTAGGGGAGTGGATTCTGGTTCCTCCGCTGTCCGGGCCTCCGCAGTGTCTTCCAGGTTATCTGCAGTGTCCTCCAGGTTAAAGTTGGGTATTGATACCTCTGGGCGTCCTGTCTCTTTGTAGTGTAGGTCTTCATTGGGTAGTCTCCCATCATTCTCTCCGCTCCCCGAGGGAGCGAGGTCTTTTATGGAAACAGTGTCCTCTCGCCCGTCAGAGTATTCGATATAGGCGTACTGAGGGTTTGCATGGAGCAGCTGTACCTTTTCCACAAGGGGGTCCGTTTTATGGCCTCTCACGTGCTTCCACAATCGTACTGTCCCCGGAGACGTCAGCCACGCGGGTAGAGATATGCCCGAGGTGGATTTCCGGGGGAAAACGAACATCTTTTCGGGAGGGGTAGCGTTAGTGGCAATACATAACAGAGACCTTATGGAGTGGAGCACGTCTGCGAGGACTTCCTGCCAGCGGGAGGTCGGAAGGCCTTTTGACTTTAAGGCTAACGTGACAGCCTTCCAAACAGTAGCATTCTCCCTTTCCACTTGCCCATTACCCCGGGGGTTGTAGCTAGTGGTTCTGCTAGTGGCTATCCCCTTCAAGAGCAAGAACTGGCGCAGCTCGTCACTCATGAATGACGTCCCCCTATCGCTGTGTATGTAGTTCGGCATGCCAAACATGCAGAATAGATTACAGAGACACTTGATGACCGTGGCACTGGTCATGTCTGGGCAGGGAATGGCGAAGAGGAAGCGGGAATATTCATCAATGATATTGAGGAAGTATACGTTACGGTCGGCAGAGGGAAGGGGTCCCTTGAAGTCCAGACTTAGGCGCTCGAATGGCCGTGTGGCTTTGATAAGGTGTGCACGGTCAGGCCTGTAGAAACGAGGCTTGCATTCCGCACAGATGCGGCAGGCTCTGGTCATTGCCCTGACCTCCTCGATGGAGTGGGGCAGATTGCGGGACTTTATAAAATGGTATAGTCGGGTGACCCCTGGGTGACAGAGGTCGTTGTGGAGACCCTGTAATTTGTCCGTATGAATGCTGGCACACATTCCCCGCGATAGGGCGTCTGGGGGTTCATTAAGGGCTCCCGGCCTGTACATAATATCATAGTCGAACGTGGATAGTTCGATCCTCCACCTGAGTATTTTGTCATTCTTGATTTTCCCCCTTTGTTATTAAACATGAAAGCCACCGACCGCTGGTCGGTGAGCAGGGTGAAACGTTTGCCGGCTAGGTAGTGTCTCCAGTGCCGCACTGCCTCCACTATAGCCTGTGCCTCCTTCTCAACAGAAGAGTGCCTGATTTCAGGTCCCTGAAGGGTTCGGGAGAAGGCGGCCACAGGTCTCCCAGCCTGATTGAGGGTCGCAGCTAAGGCAAAGTCTGACGCATCGCTTTCGACTTGAAAGGGAATGCATTCGTCCACTGCACACACTGCAGCCCTTTCAATGTCCTGTTTAATACTGGTGAAAGCCTCCCGAGCTTCAGCTGATAGTGGGAAGGACGTCGATTTAATGAGGGGTCGGGCCTTATCAGAGTAATTGGGCACCCATTGGGCATAATACGAAAAAAATCCCAGGCACCTTTTTAAAGCTTTGGGATTGTGTGGCAGGGGCAGTTCCTTTAGGGGGCATAATCGGTCAGGGTCCGTCCAATTACCCCATCTTCCACCACACAGCCGAGGATACAGAGACGGGTTGTGTTGAAGACACATTTGTCTTCGTTGTAGGTTAGATTCAGCTTTAGGGCAGTTTTTAAAAATCTCGCAAGATTTAGATCGTGGTCTTGCTGGTTGTGCCCGCAGATAGTGACATTGTCCAGATAGGGGTAGGTAGCTTGTAGTTTATTCTCGTCAACCATGCGGTCCATCTCACGTTGGAAGACCGAGACCCCATTTGTTACCCCGAAGGGCACTCTGAGAAAATGGTAGAGGCGCCCGTTCGCCTCGAAGGCGGTGTATGGGCGGTCCTCCGTTCTAATGGGGAGCTGGTGATACGCGGATTTGAGGTCGATAGTCGAGAAGACTCGGTATTGCGCAATCTGGTTGACAATTTCTGATATGCGGGGTAAAGGGTAGGCGTCCAGCTGGGTATAAATATTAACAGTCTGGCTGTAGTCAATTACCATCCGTTTCTTTTCGCTATTTTTAACTATGACTACTTGGGCACGCTACGGGCTGGTACTGCATTCAATAATGCCTTCCCGCAGGAGTCTGTCCACTTCCGCCTTGATAAAGTGTCTGTCTTCCAGACTGTACCGTCTACTTTTGGTCGCTATGGGCCTACAGTTCGGAGCGAGATTAGCGAATAAAGAGGGCGGGCTGATTTTTAAGGTTGATAGGCCACAGACTGTGAGTGGCGGCTGGGACCCGCCATATGCTAGCGTGACACTTTCGTGGTGGCACTGGAAGTCCAGGCCCAAGATTACATTAACACAGAGTTCTGGCATCACGAGGAGTTTAAAATCCTTGTAGTCCGTGCCTTTTACAGTCAGTGTTACCACACAGTAGCCCAAAATGTCCGAAGTGTGGGGCTTAGCAGCCATAGCAATTCTGCTCCGTGTAGGGGTTACCGTTAATGAGTGCCACCGTACCAGGCTAGGGTGGATAAAACTCTCGGTACTCCCACAGTCAATTAAACATTTCGTTAAATTCCTTTTTACCTGTATGTCCATCATGGATTTTGTCAACGGGTGTGGCCTGGATTGATCCACCATGATCGAAGCCACTGTTGGGCCCTGGGCGGCCGTTGAGTCGGGAAAAGATGGCGGATCCCAAGATGGCAGCCCGCACAGCACGCACGAGGCGGTGATGGAGTTGGAAATCGGATTCCCCCTGCAGACTTTGCTAAAATGCCCCTTTTTCTTACATTTGAAGCATGTAGCGTCCTTCGCTGGGCATCGTTGTCTGGGGTGCTTGGCCTGGCCGCAGAAGTAGCATTTCGGGCCTCGAGACATTGCCGCTGTAGTAGGACTCCTGGGTGAACTTCTGTGTGGGGACTCCGGCGGCGTAGAGCTGGTCTGAGACCTGGATGGGGAAGATGGCTGATTCCAAGATGGCGGCCCCCTCGGCGCACATGAGGCGGTGAGGGCCGCATGGCCGGAAGAATAAGAGTCAGAGTTTCTCTGGGCCACGTCCAGCGATCGCGCAGTGGCCACTGCCTTTTTTAAGTCCAGGACCTCCTCCTCCAGCAGTCTCTGCCGGATATAATTCGATTTGAGGCCCGTGATGAAGGAATCGCGGACCAATTCGTCAGAGTACGCGTTGGCCGTCACGGCCTTGCAGTTACAGTCCCGGACCAGGTCCTTTAGGCCCTGTAAGAAATCGTCCATTGATTCCTCTGGTCGCTGCCTGCGTGTAGCCAGCAGATGTCTGGCGTACACTTCGTTTACCGGCCTCTGGTATTGGGCCTTCAGGATAGTGATGGCCTCCGTGTAAGAGGTGGCGTCCCGGATGAACGAATAAATCCGATGACTTACGCGAGTAGTCAGTAGACTCAGTTTATCTACCTCGCTAGCGGATGAGGCCCCCGCGAAGAGTTCGAAGCATTTGAGCCAGTGTCCAAATTGATTTGATGCTTCAGCAGAATATGGATCCAAGTCCAGACGCTCTGGTTTTAGGAGTCGATCCATCCTAGTATTCTTTAGTGATTAAAATTGATGGGCCTTCAATAACCACAAAACTAGAAGTTATAGACTTAAACAAGTTGGCTTTTAATCACTAAGATCAGAGCTAACATCTCAACACACCGACTGGTTCACAGGAATGAGTCATACAGATCCTGGGATCTTTATGTAAGAGAAGTCAGGGGCGGAGCCAAGAGCCAAGACCTGGAACCTCCCAGGTTAGTCGGGAAAGAGGAAGTGAAACTATACACAGTGGGGGAGGGTAATATACATGAGTGCAAAACGAATACAGGATCAAGACAAACAGATTTCATTACACTGTCCATCTATAGAAGGTAGTGGGTATTGGAAGATGTGTCTCCCAGTCACCGTGATCTCCTAGAACTTGTTTGATCTCCTTCTGCGGTTGAATAGGAATTTCCCCAAATTATTTCCTAAATTGCCTTAATGTTACCCCCCCCCCCCCCACACTTTTTTTTGCCTGTCCCAGGAGATTGTGGCGCTGGTTGGGGGCAGATGGTGTGCAAAAAGACACAAGGATCTGATTGAGACAACAAGGGGACACTATTGTTACATCCCTGAGTTATACTGTAATACAGATAAAGTGGTGAACTTCATTGAATCTGAGAAGGTATCTAGGGCAGACCTGAATTTGTAACTGTAAAGTCCGTGCCTCAATAATACACGGACTTCGGGAGAACAGTTCAACAGGTACTTTACTGAACAAGAGGCAGCTTGAAACTGAAACTACAGAAGCCTGCTAGGGCCTTTTATACAGTGGTGGTCACTGCCGGTACTGCAGTCTAAGACCAGTTATTCCCTTAAAGGTACATACACAACAATTCCTCCCCTTTTAGATAAACAGTACATAACATTCATTTAACAACTAAATAATAACTAATTACAATTACAATTTTCTCAGTAATATATACATCAACTGAAATAGTCATTTATAAGTTCAGTCTTTGAGGAGGCTTCCTGATCCGGACTGGATAGCGCCTTTCTCGAGTATCCTGTTCTGGCGGTGGAGTCAATTCTGGCTCATTGTCATTGGTTGGTTCGTCAGCTTCCAATACCCCTGCTTCTGAGGTAGACGCAATCTGTACTTCGGGCTCATTACCAGGTGCACCTGCTTGTGGTACAGGTTTGGCTTGTTCCTGTGACTCTAGAATCTGGTCAGCATGGCGTCTCACGATGCTCTCTCCAACGTCCACTGTGTACATTAGTGGTCCTTGCTGTGTGCATATCGTGCCTGGCTGCCATTTTTCTGTTCGGTAGTCACGGGCCAAGACCGGTTGCCCTATCTTGAAGCTCCGGGTTGGCTTCTCATTTATGTGCTGGAACTGCTTATCCTCAACATCTCGTCTTATGTTTGGTTTGAGCAAATCCAAGCGACATTTTAGTCTCCGGTTAAAAAACAGTACGGCTGGAGTTTGGTGGTTAGTGCATGTGTTGCATTCCGGTAAGCAAACAGGAAGTTATCCACCTTGTGTTGCAGTGGTATGTCGTCATTATACATTGCCTTTATGGCCTTTTTAAAGGTCTGGACAAACCTCTCAGCCAATCCATTTGTGGCTGGATGATATGGGGCAGATGTGTAATGTTTCACCCCATTATTCTTCAGGAACCTCCGGAAATCCTCAGACACAAACTGTGGGCCATTGTCGGAACAGATATGTTCTGGCAACCCATTCCTGGCGAAGATGGTCCTTAGGACTGCAATAGTTTTCTCCGTGGTGGTGGAGGACATTTTAATGACCTCTGGCCATTTCGAATGGGCG
This sequence comes from Somniosus microcephalus, assembly GCF_052327205.1. Lineage (NCBI taxonomy): Eukaryota > Metazoa > Chordata > Chondrichthyes > Squaliformes > Somniosidae > Somniosus > Somniosus microcephalus. The sequence goes on from NC_141019.1 coordinate 5,083,628, forward strand.
TCCACAGCGATTAGAAACATTGAGTCCATAAATGGACCAGCGAAATCAATGTGTACCCGTTGCCATGGAGATGAGGGCCACTCCCATGGATGTAGCGGGGCCTGTGGTGGAGCGTTTTGGACCTTCTGGCATCCTGTGCATCTCTTGGTCATATCCTCGATTTCTTTATCGATTCCCGGCCACCACACAAACGCCCTGGCTAGGCTCTTCATTTTTACCCCTCCCAGATGACCCTCGTGAAGCTCATTGAGTACTCTATCTCTCAACTTGGGTGGAATTACCACTTGGGATCCACACATCAAGGTTCCCCGGCACACTGACAGCTGTTCCCTCCTTGGCAAGAATGCTGGCAACAGTGAGTCGCCATATGCTGGCCATCCCTTCACCGTCAAATCATAGACCCGAGAGAGTGTCGGGTCATTTCGGGTTTCCTTCTCAATACTTGCATTTGTAACAGGCAAACATTCGACTATGGTCGCATGGAATATCTCCACAGGGTCCACTGCAGGTGCTTCTTCCGCCGTAGGCAACGGTAGGCGCGACAGCCCATCAGCGTTTCCATGTTGTTTCGTACCTTTGTACTCTATGTCATACTGATGTGCCCCTAGAAAAAGTGACCATCTTTGCAGCCGTTGCGCCATCATCACCGGAACGCCCTTCTTTGGGTTAAAAATTGAGACCAAGGGTTGATGATCAGTCAGTAGGGTGAATTTCTGCCCGTGCAGATAGTGATTGAACTTCTTCACCCCCCCACACCAGGCTGAGGGCCTCCCTGTCAATCTGGGCGTAGTTACGCTCGGCTGAGGTTAGCGAGCGCGATGCAAAGGCTATTAGCCTCTCTGAACCGTCACGGAATTTGTGTGACAGCACCGCTCCAATGCCGTAAGGTGACGCATCACATGCCAACCGAATCGGTAGTGTTGGGTTGTAATGGGCCAATACTTCTTTTGAAGTGATTTGGCATTTACATTCCTGAAAGGCACGCTTACACTCATCACTCCATTTCCATGTTACACCAGTTTGAAGGAGGGCGTTCAGTGGGTGCAGAATTGTAGATAAATTTGGCAAGAACTTATGGTAGTAGTTCACCAACCCGAGGAACGACCTCAGTTGCGACACATTTTCTGGTGCTGGAGCCTTGACTACAGCCTCAATCTTGTCCGGCGACTTATGCAACCCTTCCTCATCAATCATGTGGCCACAATACGAGATTTGTCTCCTGAAGAACTCGCATTTGGGACGGTTGGCTCGTAGCCCATATTCCTGCAATCTCGTGAGCACCTGTTCCAGGTTGGCAAGGTGTTCATTGTCATTTTCGCCCGTAACCAGGATGTCGTCCAAATAACACTGGGTCCCCAGGATCCCTTGCAGGACTTGTTCCATTGCCCTCTGCCACATAGCCGGGGCCGATGCTACCCCAAATACCAGTCGATTGTACTGGTAAAGGCCTTTGTGAGTGTTTATCGTGAGGTATTTCCTAGATGCTTCTTCCACCTCCATTTGTAGATACGCTTGAGCCAGGTCAATCTTTGTAAAACGTTTCCCTCCAGATAGTGAGGCGAAAATATCTTCTATCCGTGGAAGCGGATACTGTACTGTGTGCAGGACTGGGTTCACAGTCACCTTGAAGTCCCCACAGATGCGAACCTTCCTTGGCTCCCCAGGCGTGCTGCTCAATGCTTTCTTCATTACAGGAACGATGGGTGTGGCCCACTCGCTCCAGTCCACTTTAGACAGCACCCCCGAACGCTCCAGACTCTCCAGTTCAGCTTCCACAGCTGGGCATATCGCGTATGGCACCAGTCTGGCCTTGAAAAATTTTGGGATTGCATTATCCTCAATCTTTATGGTTGCCTTTACTCCTTTTAGAGTCCCAAGCCCTTGTTGGAACACCTCTTCCGCATCAGATAGAATTTGTGACAGACGTCCAGGTGCGACGTCATCATCTTTTTTTGTCAGTCACAGTTAGTGCCAGAATGGAATGCCAATCCAATTGTAGTCTTCGGATCCATTCACGTCCCAATAATGGTGGTCCTCCACCTCGTAGTATATACATGTATAGTTTCTGTGTTTCCTTTCCGTTATATTCAACTGGCGCCCTTATTTTTCCTCTGGGGTAGACCTTTTGCCCCGTGTATGTCTTCAATACAATGGACGTGTCCTTTAAGGGTATGTGTGAGAATAGCCGCTCATAGTCTCGTCGATTCATGACAGTTAGGGCTGATCCTGTGTCCAATTCCATCTTCACTGGGGACCCTGCTATCATGAGGGTGACCCAAATGGTTCGGTGATCTTCTTTTGCGATCACGTTGTGTAACTTTAAACAACTTAGTCGCCTGCTCCCGGAGTCCTTATCACTCTCCTGATCTTCTGAACTACTATCTGTCAGTTTCTTTACTTTCCTGTACTGTTCCTTAGTAGTTCTTGTTGTGTTGGTCTTCTTTCCCGACCTGCAGACTCTTGCTATATGTCCCATTTTCCCGCATTGCCTGCATACTTTGTCCTTAAACCAGCAGTCCTTCTGCTCATGGGTTGTTCTGCCGCAGCGATAGCACTTTTCGGCTCCATACGCCATTTCGTTAGCGCGGTATTCTTGTGGTTTCTGTTGTATTTCCGCAGCTCCCCGTGCTGCTGCTTCATAGGATACTGCCACGCTGAAAGCCTGTTCTAGCGTCAGGTCCTTTTTTGAAAGTAGTCGTTTCTGGGTTCCTTCACTCTGGAGCCCGCAGACAAACTTATCCCGTAAGGTGTCTGCCAGTCCTGCTCCGAACTGGCAGTGCTTCGATAACTTGCGTAGTTCCGTAAGATAGTCAGCATTGCTCTCATCTTTGTGCTGGTTTCTTTTATGGAACTTGAATCTTTCTGCTATCAGCAGTGGTGTAGGGCTTAGGTGTTCCTGTAAGATATGAATAATCTCCTCAAAACTTTTCTCCATTGGTTTAGCTGGGGTAATTAAATTCCGCAATAGGCCGTACGTACTCGCACCCATCAGATTTAATAATACCGACGCCCTCTTTCCATCAGCCACCTCATTTGCCTTGCAGTACACTTCAATTCTTTCCACATACGTGGTCCAGTCTTCTACCTCGTTGTCGAAAGCAGTGATACTGCCATTTTTCGGCATCTTGGGCGATTTAAAATGGCACCTCCCACGCTTTTGCTTCTTCCCCAATGGAATAAAATGGCACCTCCCGCGCTTTTGCTTCTTCCCCAACGGGATAAAATGGCGCCTCCCGCACTTTTGCTTCTTCCCCTTACTGCCACGCTGCTTCTAGCATTCTACGGGGTAATGGTGGCGACCCGCAGCTTCGGCGCGTCTCTCTTTCCTTCCCCCCCGTTTAGTTTCTCTCCGCTGTCCTGTTCTCGAGCACCGGCCGTGCCCTGTGCACTCCACCCTCTCTCTCTTGTTTTCTTTTCCCGGCGACGCTGCGCGGCCCGATTTGTAGAGCTGCTCGATCGAGCTTGAGCCCGCCGCAGTCCGGAAGGGTCAGTGCGCTACCTGCTACCAGCACGATTCGCTGGAACCACAGCCTCTCCCGCAATTCTCCAAACACCGATGGATTCTTTGGGCGGTTGCCCTCGGTCGACGCCCGTTGCTCAGACTACGACTTTCCTTTCAGGCGAGATCCCCGTGAGATGATGCCACACTGCAGGTGAGTTCGAACTTACTCGTCGCCACTGTAAAGTCCGCGCCTCAATAATACATGGACTTCGGGAGAACAGTTCAACAGGTACTTTACTGAACAAGAGGCAGCTTGAAACTGAAACTACAGAAGCCTGCTAGAGCCTTTTATACAGGGGTGGTCACTGCCGGTACTGCAGTCTAAGACCAGTTATTCCCTTAAAGGTACATACACAACAGTAACACTCCCAACAGATGTTTGGACTTGTGGAGTAGGTTCATCTATGTTCTCTTTAGAGCAGAGAATGTTGAGAGGAGATTTGATAGACGTGTTCAAAATCATGAGGGGTCTAGACAGAGTAGATAGAGAGAAACTGTTCCCATTGGCAGAAGGGTCGAGAACCAGAGGGCACAGATTTAAGGTGATTGGCAGAAGAAAGAAAGGCGACATGAGGAAAAACTTTTTTACGCAGCGAGTGGTTAGGATCTGGAACGCGCTGCCTGAGAGGGTGGTGGAGGCAGACTCAATCGTGGCTTTCAAAAGAGAATTGGATAAGTACCTGAAGGAAATTTTTTTGCAGAGTTACGGGGAAAGGGCGGTGGAGTGGGACTGGCTGAAATGCTCTTGCAGAGAGCCGGCATAGGCTCGACGGGCCGCATGGCCTCCTTCTGTGCTGTAACCATTCTATGATTCTATCAACGTAGATCATTGCATGAGACCAGAGCCGCTGCAAAAATTTGCTCCGAATTCTTTTTAAAATTCATTCCTTCCATTTATTGAAAATGAAAACCGAGCACCACATTGCAGCAACAAGCTGTAGTCGATGCCCTAGACACTGGGTCCCAATCTTGAGCCCAGGGATCATTTCTCCATCCACAGTTCAGCATTTGGCACATGGGTGCCAGGTTTACCAATCATGTTCTGACATCCCAGGAACATCAGCAGCAGCAGCAACCCTTCTGTGGCTTCAACAAGCAGCGAGGTCCTCACTGCAGAACCCCCCTCCCCATTCCAGAGAACCATGCCAGCTCCATCTACCCACCATTTTTCTCTCTCTACCTCATAGAAGATAGGAGGCTGTGTTTTTCATTTATTGTGACCTAGCAGAATGAGACTGGCACTGTTTCTTGGGCTGAGTCCCTGTGGTTGAATAGCCTGCCAGTGTTCACTGTCCAGTCTCGGGCGAGAGGCCATTCGGGTGTGGAACCAAAGAGCTGCCAGTGCCTGATGAATGTTCCTCCTGCGAGAATCAGTGCCTTCAGGAGAGAGGCCGGACCAAATTGGGGGAGGAATCAAAGTTGATAACTCTAGAAGCGAATGATATGAAGCAGTGAAATAAAACCCCGAGGGGAAGACCAGAATTAATGATAAGGCAACTCAAATCAATCCGAAAATGCACCGACACATTGAGACAAACACTAGGAAGCAAGCCAGCCGCCCAGCAATCCTTTCGCGTGTTGGAGCAACAAATAGAAAACTGACAGGGCCTCACAAAATTACCCTGAAGATGGGAATTTTAGGCAACTGACTGTGACACCGCACTGATGAATAGAGTACCTGTATTGCTATCACCATCACCGTACCAATATTATTAAAATAAGAAAGATGTGGCCCAAGATCATTTAAAAAGGGAAGATCTTACAGAACATAAGAACTAGGAGCAGGAGTAGGCCATTCGGCCCTTCGAGCCTGCTCCGCCATTCAATAAGATCATGGCTGATCCTCTATCTCAATACCACCTTCCCGCGCCATCCCCATATCCCTTGATTCCCCTAGAGTCCAAAAATCTATTGATCGCAGTCTTGAATATGCTCAACGATTCAGCATCCACAGCCCTCTGGGGTAGAGAATTCCAAAGATTCACCACCATAGAAACACATAACACATGAGAAATGCAGGGAAGAACCACTGAGATGCACCGATCTGTTGTAAATTGAGAAAACCAGGTGAAAGGCCAAGGCCCCAAGTGCAGGACAGTACCAAGGTGCCCTGATCAGAGTAGTGCAGAAGAGAAGGGTAATTGAGCACCATCAAACTTGGATTTTAAAAGCATGTAGATTGTAGGAAGGGTAGACTGAGGGTGAGGAGAGCCACAATTCTGAAGTCCTTGGAAAGAATGAGTTAGAGTAGGAGATGGTGCGATGAGCTTTGGGTAGAACACATTGAGGATACAGGGAGGAGGAACAATGAGAGAAGTACTGACCATAGTAGCAGTGATAAAATAGAAATAGATGAGAAAGGTTACACTAGTTAGAGAAAGAGACGTTGGAGGTGAGAGGTAAAAGGGCAGTAGAGACAAAAGCATTAAAGATATTCAACATGCAGTTCAATACTAGAATGGGCAAGTTAGAATACCAGAAGGAACCAGCTTCAGAGAATGCGGAGTCGGGGGACAATTAGCAGAATGGATTGCTGGCTGGCTTCAGGACAGAAAGCAGAGTGTAGGGGTAAAGGGTAGCTATTCAGAGTGGCAGAAGGTGTTCCACAAGGAGCAGTGCTAGGACCACTGCTGTTCACAATTGACATTAATGATTTAGATTTTGGAATCAAAAACACAATTTCTAAATTTGCGGATGACACCAAATTGGGGGGGATAGTCAATACTGAGGAGGACTGCAACAAGTTACAGGAGGACATTAATAAACTTGCAGAATGGGTATCTAGTTGGCAAATGAATTTTAAATGTGAGGTATTACATTTTGGTAAGAAAAATAGGGAGATCACATGCTACTTGAAAAATAAGAATCTAAATGGGGTCGAGGAGCAAAGGGATCTCGGAGTACAAATACACAAATCACTAAAAGTTGCGACACAGGTTAGCAAGGCCATAAAAAAAAGCAAACCAAGCACTAGGGTTTATTTCTAGAGGAATAGAATTGAAAAGTAGAGAAATGCTAAACTGTGTATCCTATGTAATTCTTATCCTTGATGTTTCTTATGCTCTTAAAGGTGGCCTATCAGAGGACAAGATTTCTCTTGTACTCTGTGCGAGAGGTGCTCAAGGCTTCGATGGGCCTGGGCTTCCTAGAGGGTTATATATGTGGGACAAACGCAATACACACACGTTGCAAGTTGTTGTATTTGTTTATTTGAAAATGTATAAAAATACCTGATATCATTTTGTCAATGTGCTATCAAGCAGTTTACAACAAAAATGACTGAACATTGGATGGTCCATGAACAAATCAGTTCTTGCTGTTTTTTTATTTACAGAATGAATTAAAGAGAACTTGAGAAAACATTTTTATAAGGCATTTGCTTTACATACAAAAAAAGCAGAAAATTAATTTCTATGTTGTAAAGTATATCAATTATGAATTCCATACATATTGGAATCCTCCTTTGATATATAAAAGCTTTTTTCTGTCTCTTAAGTCGGTGTTATGATGACGCCCAGGTCTCTACAAAGGTCAATTGGACAATTAACCCTTTGAGTGCTGGAAGACCTGTTCCCAGCTTTACAAAGATGCACCTTAACCTTTTATATTACACGTACAAAGGGTTCATTAACACTACAATAAAGGGCAGGTTCATAATTTTACTACACCCAGTGCACAGGAGAAATCGTTGCCACGAGTTACCAAGCTTACTGACAGTGACTAGGGCTCCCACTTACTTTTCCATTTTGACTCTTTCAGTCCTGTGATCTCTTAAAAAATTGGGCACAGGAGACTGAATGGGCACCGAGCTTCAGATCACAGCTCTAATTGTGTTGGCCATGTAAAGAATTGAATTGAACTCATATACAGAGATTCAGCTTCAACAGAAGAAACTATCATCTCTTTTACTGAAGTTTTGTCACTAGGATTTCAGTAAAGTGTAATTATGGCCACATGAAATTTCTGTGCCACATCCACAAGAACTAGCCAAAATGTCCTCAGCAGAATTGTTATTTATTTGCTCTTTCAAACTCAGATTGTATGTAGAGAGTCATTTGAACTGTTTAATATTGGGGTACAGTACCGGTGGGGACAGGTCTGTCACTATATAACACTGGGGCACAGTACCGGTGGGTACAAGTCTGTCACTATATAACACTGGGGCACAGTACTGGTGGGTACAGGTCTGTCACTGTATAACACTGGGGTACAGTACTGGGGGGTACAGGTCTGTCACTATATAACACTGGGGTACAGTTCTGGTGGGTACAGGTCTGTCAGTGTATAACCCTGGGGTACGGTACAGGTCTGTCACTGTATAACACTGGGGTACAGTACTGGTGGGTACAGGTCTGTCACTGTATAGCACTGGGGCACAGTACTGGTGGGTACAGGTCTGTCACAGTATAACACTGGGGTACAGTATGGGTGGGTACAGGTCTGTCACTATAACACTGGGGTACAGTACTGGTGGGTACAGGTCTGTCACTGCTTCCCAATAATTCTATGACTCTTTACACCTGTTTCTTCACTTTGTGACTGTGCTCTAGATATTGCTGGGTAGCCTGTGGCGTGATGCTCTGCACTGACTCCACAAACAGACCCTCTCCAGCGCAGAGCAGCACTTCACAAAATAACCCGACACCAGTTTATATAACTAAACACTTGAGTTAATTCGTACACGTAAATGGCAGTATAGCAGCTAGCGTCCACGGCTGGGTGTGGGCCGGCTGCGGAAGACTGCCCACAGCTCAAGGGTAAATCCTGCATCTGCTCGATCAGGACCGCACGCGAGGGCAGATCTAATGAATGCGCTGTCTGCGCGCAGAGCCTTGTCCAATGGGAGCACATTTCAGGAATTTGCACCTGATCCCTCCCCAATCCTATGTCATAGAGTCATAACAGCACAGAAGGAGGCCATTCAGCCCATCGAGTCGGTGCTGGCTCTCTGTAGAGCGATCCAGTCACTCCCATTCCCCCGCTCTATCCCCGTTGATTGTAAGGGGGAACAATTAAGAGTGGGTAACACGTGCGTGGATTCATGATCCGGTGCTCCCGGAGGCCCAGCCTACGCTTTCGCAAGATTTAGGGCTCGAATTCGTCCCGGGCGGTGGCACAAAACGGGCGGTATCGGATTGGCCGCCCATTCTAGCCATTAAACTGCTGGTAAAGCTGGAACTTATAGCAAGAATGATCTTTGGTGCCGAGGAATGCTGTGTCACAGTGCAAGAATCGTATCAGTTGGTATCGGAAATCATTTCAAAGCCAACGGGCCCGATGGCTCAGTTGGGTTACTGCTCCACTGAACCACCTCAGACCCAGGGTCCCAGGTTCAATCCTTGGTTCGGCGCTGAGTTGCTCGGCCTCCGACAGGCAGGAGTAGGAGCCCGACAAATGAGCTCAGCGCCCCTGGGATCAGGAGTGGGAATAATCAGCCAGGGTTCCTACTCCTGTCGCTATCCAGTGACACCCCCCCCCCCCCCCCCCCACCCCAGCTAGAAAGTGTGTGTCAGAGCTTTGTGATAGCGGAGCTGAGAGCAGGAATACACCATCAGTCTTGTCCCTTTGTTACACCAGCACATTGTGCTGGAAATCATTGCATAAAAAAAGTCTTCTTAAATCGCCTACCTCCAATATGGTCTACTCCTCGACGTGTGGCCACGCTGCTTAAAGGGAACATTTTCCCTCTCCCGAGGGCACTGCTGGGGTACAACTGCACAGGTGCCAGCTAGCCTCTGGTAACCCACTCAAGTAGCCACCCTTCACGTGTAAACCGAGACCACAAATGTTGGCGGACAAGTCAAAGCCACAGCCGATCCTGTCCTCATGTCTGTGCACTTTCAGCAGGGGTTACTGGATGGTAATCATGGAGTGGGATGTCAGGCAGATATTTCCATTCCTTAGTCCAGAGCCAATTGTAATGCCCCAATGGCTTCCCTGACAGAGGGCCGCCAACTTGGCACAGACTGAGGGCCAAACTTGGCCGCTTGTGGCCTGGATGCAGTCAGTTCCCACTGGCTTGGAAGCTGTGACAAGGAGAATGAATCCCGGTCTCTTGACTCTTGGTTCCCTTTGGTTATTTCTCCCTGATCACTGTCTACCGGCAGTGATTCATTTACTGATGATCTTGCCCTGTGGACACAGACAGCAGCAGCAGCAGCTTTGGATTATACGTAAAATTCGCTGGATATTGAAAAGCAGGAAGCTGCAAAAAGGCACAAGTATTTGGAATCATAATCATTAAGAATACATCGTGGAAAAAAACAAGGAGAGTCCAAAGGCAGCAAGTGGTCTGGTGTCATATAACCAGCAACGACTATGTACCGTAGTTAACTAAATTCTACATACTTAAAAAAAATATTACTAATCTCAAGCTAAGATAAACGCAATTCCTAAATAATGCTCCGTCTTCAATGGGATGGCCCAGGACAGTCCACACAATATGTTACAACTTGATGTCTCAGTGTTGTCATTAGTATTTTGGTAAAATTAAATTTCCATACTGTTGGCCACTTGACCTGTCAAAAAGCACCGGATAGCACAAGTATCGATTTTGTCCTGAACTTCGGTTTTGTCTGAAAGGAGCATTTTGAGCTGCGTAACACAACAACAGCTTGCATTTATATAGCACCTTTAATGTAGAACCCCCCCCCCCCCCCCCCCCAGGCGCTTCAGAGAAGTCTAAGCAGACTAAAATGGACACCGAAAGAAGTGATATTAGGAGGGGTGACCAAAAGCTTGGTTAAAGAGATGGGTTTTAAGGAGGGTCTTAAAGGAGGAGAGGGAGGTGGAGAGGTTTAGGGAGTGAATTCCAGAGGGTAACACCTAGAGGGCTAAAGAGGGAGCGCCAATAGTGGGCTGAACGGAGAGGGTATGCACAGGGGACCAGGGTCAGGGGAACGGTGACATTGGGGGGGAGGGGGTGGGGAGAGATTAGAGGGCTGGAGAAGGTTACAGAGATGGAGAGTCACTTTATAACACTGGGGTACAGTACTGGTGGGTACAGGTCTGTCACTGTATAACACTGGGGTACAGTACTGGTGGATACAGGTCTGTCGCTGTATAACATGGGGTACAGTACTGGTGGGTACAGGTCAGTCACTGTATAACACTGGGGTACAGTACTGGTGGGTACAGGTCTGTCACTGTATAACACTGGGGTACAGTACTGGTGGGTACAGGTCTGTCACTGTATGACATGGGGTACAGTACTGGTGGGTACAGGTCTGTCACTGTATAACACGGGTACAGTACTGGTGGGTACAGGTCTGTCACTGTATAACATGGGGTACAGTACTGGTGGGTACAGGTCTGTCACTGTATAACATGGGGTACAGTACTGGTGGGTACAGGTCAGTCACTGTATAACACTGGGGTACAGTACTGGTGGGTACAGGTCTGTCACTGTATAACACTGGGGTACAGTACTGGTGGGTACAGGTCTGTCACTGTATGACATGGGGTACAGTACTGGTGGGTACAGGTCTGTCGCTGTATAACATGGGGTACAGTACTGGTGGGTACAGGTCAGTCACTGTATAACACTGGGGTACAGTACTGGTGGGTACAGGTCTGTCACTTTATAACACGGGTACAGTACTGGTCAGTACAGGTCTGTCACTGTATAACACTGGGGTACAGTACTGGTGGGTACAGGTCTGTCACTGTATAACATGGGGTACAGTACTGGTGGGTACAGGTCAGTCACTTTATAACGGGTACAGTACTGGTGGGTACAGGTCTGTCACTTTATAACACGGGTACAGTACTGGTTGTGGTAAACCACTGTTTGTATTCCACTGTGTACATGCCTGGACATGCCTCGGCTGACTCCTCCCACAAGTCCTAGTATAGAGGTGACTGCTCCCCAGCCCCCTTTGTATTCTGGACCGGTCGACCACTCGAGGCAGACCTTCATTCTTTTGTTAATAAAAGCCTTTAGTTACTCTCTTAACTCTCAGTCTTTTATGAGTAATTGATAGCGCATCACTGGTGGGTACAGGTCTGTCACTATAACACTGGGGTACAGTACTGGTGGGTACAGGTCTGTCACTGTATAACACTGGGGTACAGTACTGGTGGGTACAGGTCTGTCAGTGTATAACACTGGGGTACAGTACTGATGGGTAAACATAGAAAAATAGGAGCAGGAGTTGGCCATTCGGCCCTTCGAGCCTGCTCCGCCATTGAACACGATCATGGCTGATCCTCTATCTCAATACCATATTCCCGCTCTCTCCCCATACCCCTCGATGCCTTTTGTGTCTAGAAATCTATCTATCTCCTTCTTAAATATATTCAGTGACTTGGCATCCACAGCCTTCTGTGGTAGAGAATTCCACAGGTTCACCACCCTCTGGGTGAAGAAAGTTCTCCTCATCTCAGTCCTAAATGTCCTACCCCGTATCCTGAGACTGTGACCCCTCGTTCTAGACCCCCCAGCCAGGGGAAACATCCTCCCTGCATCCAGTCTGTCTAGCCCTGTCAGAATTTTATACGTTTCAATGAGATCCCCTCTCATTCTTCTAAACTCTAGTGAATACAGGCCTAGTCGACCCAATCTCTCCTCATACGACAGTCCTGCCATCCCAGGAATCAGTCTGGTGAACCTTCGCTGCACTCCCTCCATGGCAAGTATATCCTTCCTTAGGTAAGGAGACCAAAACTGCACACAGTACTCCAGGTGTGGTCTCACCAAGGCCCTGTATAACTGTAGTAAGACATCCTTGCTCCTGTACTCAAATCCTCTTGCAATGGAGGCCAACATACCATTTGCTTTCCTAACTGCTTGCTGCACCTGAATGTTTGTGTTCAGTGACTGGTGTACAAGGACACCCAGGTCCCTCTGTACATCAACATTTCCCAATCTATCACCATTTAAATAATACTCTACCTTTCTGTTTTTCCTACCGAAGTGGATAACTTCACATTTATCCACGTTATACTGCATCTGCCATGTATTTGTCCACTCACACAACATGTCTAAATCACCTTGAGGCCTCTTTGCATCCTCCTCGCAATCCTCCTCACAACTCACAATCCCACCTAGTTTCGTGTTGTCAACAAACTTGGAAATATTACATTTGGTTCCCTCATCCAAATCATTGATATATATTGTGAATTACTGGGGCCCAAGCACTAATCCCTGCGGTACCCCACTAGTTACCACCTGCCAGCCCAAAAAAGAACCATTTATTCCTACTCTCTGTTTCCTGTCTGTTAACCAGGGTACAGGTCTGTCAGTGTATAACATTGGGGTACAGTACTGGTGGATACTGGTCTGTCACTGTATAACACTGGGGTACAATACTGGTGGGTACAGGTCTGTCACTATAACACTGGGGTACAGTGCTGGTGGGTACAGGTCTGTCACTGTATAACACTGGGGTACAGTACTGGTGGGTACAGGTCTGTCACTGTATAACACTGGGGTACAGTACTGGTAGGTACAGGTCCATCAGTGTATAACACTGGGGTACAGTACTGGTGGATACAGGTCTGTCATTAACACTGGGGGACAGTACTGGTGGATACAGGTCTGTCACTAACACTGGGGGACAGTACTGGTGGATACAGGTCTGTCACTAACACTGGGGGACAGTACTGGTGGGTACAGGTCTGTCACTGTATAACACTGGGGTACAGGTCTGTCACTAACACTGGCGTACAGTACTGGTGGATACAGGTCTGTCATTAACACTGGGGGACAGTACTGGTGGATATAGGTCTATCAGTAACACTGGGGGACAGTACTGGTGGGTACAGGTCTGTCACTAACACTGGGGTACAGTACTGGTGGGTACAGGTCTGTCACTGCATAACACTAGGGTACATTACTGGTGGGTACAGGTCTGTCACTGTATAACACTGGGATACAGTACTGGTGGGTACAGGTCTGTCACTGTATAACACTGGGGTACAGGTCTGTCACTAACACTGGGCGACAGTACTGGTGGATACAGGTCTGTCACTGACACTGGGTGACAGTACTGGTGGATACAGGTCTGTCACTAACACTGGGTGACAGTACTGGTGGATACAGGTCTGTCACTGACACTGGGGTACAGTACTTGTGGGTACAGGTCTGTCACTAACACTGGGGTACAGTACTGGTGGATACAGGTCTGTCACTAACACTGGGTGACAGTACTGGTGGATACAGGTCTGTCACTGACACTGGGGTACAGTACTTGTGGGTACAGGTCTGTCACTAACACTGGGGTACAGTACTGGTGGATACAGGTCTGTCACTAACACTGGGGCACAGTACTGGTGGGTACAGGTCTGTCACTAACACTGGGGTACAGTACTCGTGGGTACAGGTCTGTCATTGTATAACACTGGGGTACAGCACTGGTGGGTACAGGTCTGTCATTGTATAACACTGGGGTACAGTACTGGTGGATACAGGTCTGTCACTGTATAACACTGGGGTACAGTACTGGTGGGTACAGGTCTGTCACTGTATAACACTGGGGCACAGTACTGGTGGGTACAGGTCTGTCACTAACACTGGGGTACAGTACTCGTGGGTACAGGTCTGTCATTGTATAACACTGGGGTACAGTACTGGTGGGTACAGGTCTGTCACTGTATAACACTGGGGTACAGTACTGGTGGGTACAGGTCTGTCACTAACACCGGGGTACAGTACTGGTTGGTACAGGTCTGTCACTAACACCGGGGTACAGCACTGGTGGGTACAGGTCTGTCACTGTATAACACCGGGGTACAGTACTGGTTGGTACAGGTCTGTCACTAACACCGGGGTACAGCACTGGTGGGTACAGGTCTGTCACTGTATAACACTGGGGTACAGTACTGGTGGGTACAGGTCTGTCACTAACACTGGGGTACAGCACTGGTGGGTACAGGTCTATCCTTGAGGTGGGACCAATTTGAGGGGATATATTAAGATGATCACACAGGCCGTGCAGTGGCACAACATTAAAACGTATTGGCTGATGCAAGAATTTCCCTTTGGTTTAATTGGTATCGAATGCTAAATAATCCTGATGACAACACTGGCATCTTATTTATAGACCATTATATTTATTTGAATGAGCTTTGCAAGCAAATTGTATCAATGTATCAAAACCCTGGCAAGCAAAGTCCAAAAGAAATGGAACAATATATGATGAACTGTGAGGTAATAGCATATTAAGTTTAACCTGTGCATTTTTATGAGAAGGGAGTAAGACTCTTCCAAACTAACAACTCGTCTTCATTCTGAATCAGAATGAGATCCAGGGGGCATGGATGAGGTGTCACTCCATTCACAAGCTGTTTAACACTGACTGAAATTCAATGATTTAATGAGTGCAATACAACAACTCATGCTTCAGCCATTAAGAATCCAGGCCCAAATATCCGTTCAGATTCTTCTTTTTTCTGGAGGCAATTTTTCCAGGTAAAATCTGAGGAGATGGGGCTCCCCAGGAACTGCAGCAAAGTAGCCTGACAGATACAGGTTATGGCTTTGAATTTGAACTTAGTGGCTGTGTTGTGCCAACTCCTGAACTGGAAGAACATGTGGTAATGAAGTGCACCACCTTGGGGGTTAACAAGAAGCTAAAAACTGACGGGATCAGTCCTGGCCCGTAGACACACCCGCCCTGAGTCTCAGAGAGTGCCACTGATAGCGAGTACAGCGAATCATGTGTCAAAATATATATATATAAAAACTTGCAAAAAGAAACAGGTTAAAAACCCAGCTTTTGTCTCACTCAGGGTCAGTAGGATCTAAAAGTGTATTTTATCCTGGGATCCAATTCACCTCAATCCCCTCAGTGTTTTCAGCCCTCACTTGCTTTGGACCAGCAACAGGTGTTTTGGGCGGGGGTGGGGGGGGAATGCTAGACATCTAATCAAAATGTTGAATGCTATCTATCTGCTTAAGGGGCAACCTTCACCCCGATTCCAGACATTAGATGGTCTACTTTGAACATTTTCTTTCTGAATTTATAGCTCCAATGCTATTGAGGTCAATAAATGCTCCCCAGCCTCTGCTTTCATCAGCTAGAGAACAGTTTGATTAACACTCTAATGGCCATCTCATTGTGACATTGTATTGAGAAATTTGCTTTCCCCCGCCAATGTTGTCAACATGGAACTCATCTCTCCTATTGCCATATTGGACCTTCCTGTTTGCATTGTGAGGGGATTGCAGGGAGTTGTAAGACGAGAGGATGTTTGGGAGGTGTTCTGAACAATATTTGGACTCAAGGTGCCTGGTATCAAGGATGGATGATCTCCATCATCCATAATTGCTCCAAAATCAATCTGAGTATGCTCAAGATCCAAAGAGTCTATGTTAGTCTCTGGGTAACTTGTTGAGTCGAACTTCATGGGATCCATGCTCGGCATCATCTGCTGCTGCTGTTGAATCTCACAGTTTACTTGCGGTGAATGCATCTGCATAGAGTTTGCCATCTGCTTTCTGAAATTAGTCCGTCCTTGTTGCATTTGCATCTGGCCAGAGAAAAACAAGCCTCCATCCTCTGGTGACTCTTGGCGACGCTGTATTGGTGGAAGATTTATTGGTCTTTCTGGACTGGCTTCTGCTGATTTGTGGCCAGGCCTCATGTGGGATGGACCTAGTAAGTACTCTTGCTGAGGCGTAAGGCTGTTCTGTCTGCTTAGAAGCTTTTGGGCTGGAGGTGGGTGAGGTGCCATTCTAGGACTGAAGCACTGACCACCTGGGCTCATCAAAGTCTTTGGTTGGATTTGACCTTCCTGAGAAGATGGACTAAATAAATTTGGTTGGCTTTGGCAGTTCACGTAACTTGGACCCATATAAGGCTGACTTTGAGTTCTGAAGCTGTGAGGAGAAGGGCTGTGCACGGCTTGGGATGGACTGATCTCTGTACTGTCAATATTGATTGCCATTGGTGTTTCGGCGCTATCATTCTTTTGCGGTTGGCCCCACATGAGGGCCTGCTGTGACTGGATGTAGTTCCTCACCATCATCTCTTTGACTTGCATCATTGGTGTGTGGGCTCCAGTCCATCTCCCTTCCCGCAATGGGGAGCTGAGCATACTTGAGTTCATAGTTGCTTCGAAGCAGGAATTTGTCTGTTCCCGGTAGTCACGGCTCATTCCATCTGGACTGGGCAGCATTTGTTTGGATTGGTTGAAATCTTGCTGGGCTGCCAGTGTTTGCTTCATGTTTTGGCACGGGTTTAACATTGGCACGGACTGGTGGAGCTGATGTTCAGGCTTGATTTGCTGTTGATATCCAGGGTGTATCCGCTGGCTCTTGGTAAACGCGTGCTGTTGATTCAGGGGATTCTGAGTCATGTTCGCATTGTGTTGGATATAGGCCATGGGCTGATGGGAAGGATGTGGACGCTGGTTGACCTGCTTAAGGCACTGACTGGGGTGTGATAGGCTTGGCTGAACGCTGTGCTGGTTTGGAATTTCAATGGGGGCAATATCCATGCTTCCTGAGCTTATTTCATTCCACTGAACGGGTATGTTGTTTTCATGAGGACATACCTGTCCCTGGTTATAGAATTGTGCATTGCGTTGACTCATCTGACACTGATTTACATTGTAGTGTTGTTGGGCCATATTGCTACTCACCATGCCCTGTTGGATAGTATTGATCTGTGTGCGTCCCAGATTTCTGTTGGTGTTGCCATAGAGATTTTGATTATGCATGTCCATGTGACTGTGAAACCCTTGTGTTTGATTGTTACAAACTTGATCATTTAAGGTAGACATGTTGGCCTCCTGATAGTTCATATAGGGCACCATGCCATCAGGCATCCCCAAACTGGCTTGATTGCCCGTGTCCATGGCCGCCGCTTCCATGAGGATATTTTCAGTAATGCTTGGTGGGCGTGGAGAATAGATGTGTCTGTGGAGGCTTGTTTCGGAACCTGTGAAATGTTGGAGGTTGTTGTTCCTCCTTGCCATCGCGGCAGGGTTGATGTTGCTGAGACTGTTGAACCGTTGCACTTTCGGCACCGACTGCGGGTCGGTGGCCGTCTGCACAGGGTCGCTCGCGCGTCGCATGCTGATACCGGGGATGTTATGCGGCCTCAGCACACCGGTCCCGTAGCCACGAAACCCGCTCTCGCTGCTCCGCCACGGCAGACCCTGAGGTGGGAACGCAGGCATTGCGGGGCTGTAATGGTCACTCTGAAAGCATGACTGGACATTCGTGCCCATCTGCTCCACGTTTGCTAAAGGTGTCGGTGGTGGTCCGCCCGTGGCCGCAGCGTACTTGGCTTTGAGTCGGTACTGCTGCGCTGGCGAGAGGTTGGGCAGCCCCGGGAGCGTGGCACACTGGCCAACCTCGGTGCATCTCTGCAAAGGGTCAGGAGTGGTGGGGTCGTATGACTCGGCAGAACCGCCATTGTTAGCGTGGCCCCCTACCAGAGAGACTTCACTAGACCGCCGACTAGACAGGTAAGGTGAAATGGCCGACGACCTTCGACTGACTGTATACGCTGAGCTGATGGTGCTGGTGGTGCTGTTGCGCCGTTCAGTAAGCTGGTTCCTTACTGTAGGATCTTTGGCTGATAATTCCATGATTCGGTGACAAGGTAGAACCGACGATCCACACATGGAGATTTCTCCAAGAGAACCTACAATGCAGAAGGGAGGACAGTTTATAGTATCCCTTTACAACTTACAGAAATACACCGATTTCCGATAAGATATCTGCAAATACGGCTGATTTTAATTTGGAGCTAGCTTGATTATTAATGCTTAAACTTTCTTTTTCTCACCAATTTTCCCTCCACTCCTACGATGAAGGAGCTAGCTGGTCTCAATTGGCTGTGACGACCCCGGGCTAGGGGTCAAACACGTGTGTGTGAGCGTGTCTATGTGTGAGTGTGTGTGTGTCAGTGTCAGTATGTATCAGTGCGTGTCTGTGTGTGTGTGTCTGTGTCTGTCTGTGTGTGTGTCTGTCTGTCTGTCTCTGTCTGTGTGTATCTGTCTGTCTGTCTCTGTCTGTGTGTGTGTGTCTCTGTCTGTCTGTGTCTGTCTGTGTGTGCGTGTCTGTGTCAGTGTGTGTATGTGTCAGTGTGTGTGTGAGAGTGTGAGTGTAAGAGTGAGTGTGAGAGTGTGAGTGCATGTGAGTGTGTGAGAGTGTGAGAGTGAGTGAGTGTGTGTCTGTGCATGAGTGTGTGTGAGTCTGTGTGTGAGTGTCTGTGTGTGTGTCTGTCTGTGTGAGTGTGTGTCTGTGTGTCTATGTGTGTCTGTCTGTCTCTGTGTGTGTGTCTGTCTCTGTGTGTGTGTCTGTGTGTGTGTGTGTCTGTCTCTCCCTCTCTGTGTGTCTGTCTGTCTCTCTCTGCCTGTCTGTCTGTGTGTGTCTGTCTGAGTGTGTGTGAGTGTGTGTCTCAGCTGAGGGACAGGATAATGCTCAGCTCTGATGGCCACCGCCCCCTCCCCTCCCCCCATGGTTCAGCAGCTCACTGGCTCTCAATATCTAGGCTCACATATGAATAGTGGCAACTTGGATGAGGTTCTGGAGACCTGGGAATTGGCATGCTGCACACTGTTGTTGGTTGGTCTGAGGAGACATGGGAAGAAAAGTTTGGGATAAAAATAGAGACAGTTCACCCTCGGACAAAGGTTAGGGTCGAGATTTTCCCCCTCTGCATTTCACCAGCCTCTGATTTTTTTGCTCATCCACTCTAACAGGTGGGCAATTGCTGGTTGGCCAGCACAGAAGCAAAATGTCCTGGTCTAGATGTCTACTGCTCAATGGGAATCAGAGAAGATCTACAAAGTTCATTCCATTCCCCCCCTCTTGCCACTGCCCGTGGTGCGTTCGCTCACCGTTGCCCTGTAATAAGGGCAGTTTCACCCCTCGCGATGGCGGTGTAGGCTTGCGTATCTGCTTCAGCTTTCCGATTTTCAGGTTGGCTAGTCGCTGCAGCGCTGTGGCATTCCTCCGCAGCCCAACATCCGCCATCCCTGAAAGAGCTGTGGAATCCACAGCGGGAATGTCTTCGATGTTTGTCAGGTCCTCGAAGCTGCCGCCGCCATTTGCGTTCATCTCCACCCCACTGTCATTGTTGTTGGTGCTTCCCTGGAGTGAGCTTTCACTGCTGCTGGATGATTGGCCTCCAGGGCTGGGCTGGGACTGCTTCACAAAAAAAAAAGAGACGTGTCTGGTTTATATGCATTTTCCCCTCTCACGGTCTCCTTTTTTGCGCCCATTAAATAAAGCTTAATACCTCTCCACCACCACCCCTTCCTCCGCAACGTTCTGAATGCATCAGGACCTTTCCTGCCTACTTTAACCACTGCCCCAGGCTATGCACTGTTGCTCCTTGTGCAGGCCTCTGCCAATACAAGCCTCTTATAGGTGAATGGGAGACCATGGCCCATGGTGACACTCCCTCCTGCTCCTGTGGGTAAGTGCCTGGCCTCTACTTGGCCCCTCCCTCTAACAGCATGTCCAACATAATGACCATCATGATGGGGCAGTGATGGGCAGCAACCTGGGTTCTACCATTCTGTGGTACAGCGCTCTGGAATACTAATGTATGGCGCCACCAAGCTGCCTTCTTCGTGTCCACCCCTTGAAGTGCTAATCGTAATGACAAGTGTGATTCTGGCAGATGGACAATCTTCTGCTACAATGTATGTCAAATGTCGATCTTCATTGGCTGCTCGGAGGCAATAATTAACAACAAGGTGTGTGTATTGGAGATGTTTTAATGCACCAGGGGTTGCTCTGGCATCACTCATGAAGCACAGTCACTTGAGTGACACCCCATAGAACCATAGCCCAGAATGAGTCACCACCTTCAGGAGAGGAAGGGGGAACCTGTCCCAGTGTGTGGTTCATTTTCTTCATTGCAGAAAGTACCCCTCTATAGAGGTCTTTGCTGAGGTACTTTTTAACAACAGTAACAGGTAGAGATCTGAGTCTGTACTTCTACTTCCATTGTTCCACTCTTCTCTAAACCTCAAATGCTGACTGACGTAAGAAAACTACTAGCCATTTGGTCTGAGTATTAAACAAGGCTTTATTCAACTGTTTTTTAACATGGAGATCTAGTTGTGTCCTTAACTAGTTCCTGTTAAGAATGTCCTGAGCAAGCTGGGCTCATGCCCAAGTATTTATACTCTCCCTGGACAGCGCCACCAGCAGGCCGCTCAGTATTATTTCATAAATCATTTCCACATGAATGACAAGATTCATGTCAGTTACCCGCGATGCAGAATCCTCTATGCTGATGTGTTTTAGCTGCAAATTCCAACCAGAACAGGAAGATTTACCCCTGAGGCCGGTGCAGGAGTTTGCCCTGCCTGAAGTACGAATGCCCCCATTTTCTTACCATGGCAGTGTCGGGCAGCATTAACTTTCCCTGCATGAAGTCTTCCATCTTCTTATTGGCAATGCTGCCCCCTTCCTCATGGTGAATTTCCCCATCCTGTCCCAGCAGAGGCCTCATTCCGTCTTGTGTTGTGGAAACTCTCACGTTAACGTCACCACGCTGTTTTTTGGTTACATGCGCCTCGGGGCCATGCACAGTCTTGACATGTTTTCGTAATGAGCTGGGATCTGTGTATCGTTTGGTGCAGCACGGAATCTTACAAACATATGGTTTCTGTTGAATGAATGAACAATGTGATTAACTTTCAGTTGGGGGGGGCGGGGGCAGGGGTTCGAGCCCGCTGAAGGCCTGAAGTGTGGGTCAGCTCTGACTTGACTCCCAGCAGAATCGGTATTTGAACCACTCTGGTCAACTGGCTAAAGGTGAAAAAGTTGGATTTAACTGAACAACATCACGTCCAGTCGTGACCTGCAAGGTTTTGATTTGATTTGGGGTTTACTGAGACCTCGGGACTGGCTGGCATTTCACCTCATGGCCAGCTCCCCAGAGTTTAGAAATGACTGTCTGGGATATTTGTGTATGAGCACTTAACGTTCCTGTGATGGACCCAGAGGCTCCATTTTACATCCGATCATGAGAACCTCTACTATATATATTCCTTCATAGGAATTTGTCGCTTGCCGGTATTATCACTTCTGTGTTAGCATTTCTACCAATGTGGCAAAGCCACCAAGAGGCTCTTGCAGTAATGTATATAATTGCCTTTAACAGGGGTTTGTTACCTTTAAATGTTTGCTCTGTATAAATAGCGCGGGTTCGGTAAAATGTCGATCCAGTGCGATGACGTCATCACGCAGGTCACATGACGTACCCAACGGCGGGAAACGTGATGATGTCATGACGTCAGAGGGGAGAGGCGTGTCCTGTCAGTCCTTGTGGAACCAAGTCTTGTACAGACCTGTTTAGAGTTTCTCCTGCGTTTTTGTTTGTAACTTTTACCAGAGCATTAAACCACGTTTGGTTAACTGCTAGTTTCAATCTCAGTACTTTCGTTAGGAGTTGAGAACTCCTACATTGGTGACCCCGAATCCTCGCGGACGTTTTTCGCAGCGGAAACGGAACGCAGGGCCATGATGGAAGCCAACGCAGTGGCTTTGAAGCTCCCCCAATTTTGGGAACAACAGGCGGCCTCCTGGTTCGTACAAGCGGAGGCGCAGTTCGAGCTCCGCAATGTCGTGCAGGATCAGACCCGTTATCTTTACGTGGTCTCCGCACTCGACAGCTCGACGGCGTCGAGGATCATCAGCCTACTGGAAAACCCTCCGGCTACCGACAAGTACGTCGCCATTAAGGCTCGGCTAATGCAGGTATTCGGCCTTACGAAGGCAGAGCGCGCACGCCGCCTACTCACGCTGCCCGGGTTGGGTGACTCCAAACCTTCGGAGTTGATGAGCCAGATGCTCACTCTCCTGGGGTCTGAACCACAATGTTTCCTGTTCCGCGAACAGTTCCTCACTCAACTGCCCAAACAGGTGCAGGCGGCCCTCGCCAGATCGGACGCCGGGGATTGTATAGTGCTCGCCGAAGAGGCGGATAAAATATACGCGGTCCGACAGCAGTACTGCGCCATCGCGGGACGCCCCGCCCCAAAGGGCCCTGCCTCGACGCCTCCTCCAACCGGTTTCTGCTATTACCACGCTCGGTTTGGCGTGAAGGCCAGATGCTGCCGTCCGCCTTGCAGTTTTGCGCCCAAAGCAACGAACAGACCCCTGCGCGTCAAGAGCACCGGATCCAGGGCGTGCCCCGCAGCCACGATGGCGGTTGGCGATTCCGGGAATTTAGGAGTCGTTCCAACAGGCTCGTCCGACCTCCTCGACTATTGACTTTTCTTATTAAAGACAATTCTGGGGGGGCGTATGTGGCAAAGCCACCAAGAGACTCTTGCAGTAATGTATATAATGGCCTTTAACAGGGGTTTGTTACCTTTAAATGTTTGCTCTGTATAAATAGCGCGGGTTCGGTAAAATGTCGATCCAGCGCGATGACGTCATCACGCAGGTCACGTGACGTACCCAACGGCGGGAAACGTGATGATGTCATGACGTCAGAGGGGAGAGGCGTGTCCTGTCAGTCCTTGTGGAACCAAGTATTGTACAGACCTGTTTAGAGTTTCTCCTGCGTTTTTGTTTGTAACTTTTACCAGTGCATTAAACCACGTTTGGTTAACTGCTAGTTTCAATCTCAGTACTTTCGTTAGGAGTTGAGAACTCCTACACCAACACCTTGATGCTGATTGCTCGTCAGGGATCCCCCATCAAAAGACTAAAGTAGTTTGATTGTTTAACCAGATGCTTAGGTCATTTAGGACCCAGCTAATAGTAGTGAACCCAGGTAATAGAAATAATGAATATTCATCACTGCAGCCGACACTTACAGGGCAGGGATTTGGCGGAAAGCCATGTTTTGCGCCTGTCCAGCCTGGCTGCAAACTTGCTGGAGTTGGCCTAATGATCATCATTTTGGCACGCTCCCAGGGAGATGATCATCATTTTGGCACGCTCCCAGGGAGATTCCCATCTTTTCCAGGGAGCCTGTCTCGGGGGTGGAATTGGCTCCTTGCAAGTCTTGGGTGACGCCAGCACGGATGCCGGGCTGGCCCCTTCCAGGCTGGCTGGGGGGGGGGGGGGGGGGGCACGAGGGTTTGGTCGAATCCGCAGGACGTGGGCGGGCAACCAGTCAATTCAATTCAATTCAATTCAAATCGCTTTATTGGCATGACAAGGTACATCTTATGTTGCCAAAGCATCGAAAAACATTCATGGTTGAACACATAAATATAGATCTATCCATACAGTGTATAAACAGATATATCCCTGAGTGTATAAATATACATTCATATAATTTGTATATACTCTTTTCTTATATTTAGTGGTTGTCCCTCTGTTTATGGCAAGCTGTAACATAGTGTGCCGCTAAGGTTACACAATTTCTCTCTTCCCCTAGTAGGTATGGGAGTTTTTGGTCGTCATTCAAATTTCTGAATTCCGGGCATAATTTTGTGAATTTTGGGTAGAAATTCTCCCTTATGCCCTGATATTTTCTACAAGCTGTGAGGAAGTGCATCTCTGTCTCCACCACTCCCTGACTGCAGTGAGAGCATATCCTGTCCTCTCTTGGTAGCCGGGTCTGCCTGTGTCTACCTTTTTCGATCGCCAGGCTATGTTCACTAAGTCTGTACATTGTCAAGGTTTTTCTCAGTTTGCTATCCTTTACCATGGTCAGGTAATCAGCCATGTTGTATTGTCTGTTTAGGGCCAAGTAGCAATTGAGTTTGTTTTGGGTTTTAGTTGTTTCTGCCCAATATGACAGATATTTTTCCTTTTGCTTAGTGACGATTGTGTTGGGTCGAATTCTTTGTGTTACGCTGTCACTGTCCTGGGGCTGGTTATTGTTAGTGGTGTTAGTAGTTACTTCACTGAGTCCCAGGACTAGTTGACTGAGGGTATTCTTCTTTATGGTCCTCTCTTGGCATTTCAGGGCTTCGTAATGATAGCAGTGGGGGTTGCTCATTTTTAGGTGTTTCCAAAATTTGGTGGCTCTTTTTTGGATAGTGATTATTAATGGATATTGGCCTAGTTCTGCCCTGCATGCATTGTTTACGGTTTTCCTTTGAGTCCGGAGGATACTTTTACAGAATTCTGCATGTAGGATCTCAATTGGGTGTTTGTCCCATTTTGCAAATTCTTGTTGTGTTAGCGGTCCCCACACCTCACTGCCATAGAGTGCAATTGGTTCAATTACTGATTTAAAAATTTTGAGCCAAATGCTAATTGGGATTTCTATTTGGATTGATTTTTTAATGGCATAGAAAGCCCTTCTTGCTTTCTCTTTCAGTTCATTCACAGCCAGATGAAAATTTCCCGTAGAACTGATTTTTAAGCCCAAGTATGTGTAGTTAATGGTTTGTTCAATTTTGGTTGTTCCCAGTGTGAAATTTATTTTGGGTCCCTGATGTCTGGATCTTTGCTGGAACACAAGGACTTTGGTTTTTTGGGGATTTATTGTCAGGGCCCAGGTCTGGCAGAACGACTCCAGCAGATCCAGGTTCTGCTGTAGACCCTCCTTAGTTGGTGACAGCAGAACCAGGTCATCTGCATAGAGGAGGAATTTAACCTTGGATTCAAATAGGGTGAGGCCGGGTGCTGTAGATTGTTCAAGTAGTTTTGCCAATTCATTTATGTAAATATTAAAGAGTGTCGGTGAGATGGGCGAGCCCTGCGTCACCCCCCGCCCCTGTGGGAAGTATTTTGTTTGTTTGTCTCCAATTTTAACTGCACATTTATTGTTTGTATACATTGATTTAATTACATCATATGTTTTTCCCCCTACCCCGCTTTCGATAAGTTTCAGGAATAGACCGTCGTGCCAGATGGAATCGAAAGCCTTCTGGAAATCTATAAAGCATGCGTAGATTTTGCTTTTGTTTTGGTGAACATGTTTGTCAATTAGGGTCTGTAGGGTGAAGATATGATCTGATGTGCTCCTTTAGGAGGCCTTTTAAAGTTGAAATCCCCTCCCACACACGCAAACCCTGCCAACACTGGATGCCAGGAACACGCTGGCATTTCTTGCAGCTGGCGTTGCCATGGCATTAAAGATGGCAAATGTGACATGTAACAGCACTCCATCATTACCACACAATTTGAATACGCCTGTCCATATTTGGGCGGATGTAACCAATGGCTCTTGGTCATTTCATGCCACCTTCTTCTGACATGGACAGTTCACTGCTTTTACACAGCAAATGAGAGTCTCTTTAGATGTGAGGGTGGGTCATGGATAGGGCTAGAATATATCGCCCTGATTCTTCAGCCTGTGCTCATCACAGCTTCTACCTACATCAGCTTTTCACATCATTATTTTCAAAGGCAATAGTTGGCAAAGTGTACTAGTCCACTCATAAACCTTTAGGTGATGCTAATGTGGGGAACGGTAGCAGAGTGGTTATGTTACTAGACTAGTTATCCAGAGGTCTGCACTAAGGATCTGGAGACATGAGTTTAAATCCCACCGCAGCAGCTGGGGAATTTAAATGCAGTTAATTAAATAAATCTGGAATTAAAAAAAAGCTAGCATCAGTGATGGTGACCATGAAACTACCGGATTGTTGTAAAAACCCATCTGGTTCACTAATGTCCTTTAGGGAAGGAAATCTGCTGCCCTTACCCGGTCTGGCCGATATGTGACTCCAGACCCACAGCAATGTGGTTGACTCTTAACTGCCCTCTGAAATGGTGGCTCACCACCACCTTCTCAAGGGCAACTAGGGATGGGCAATAAATGCTGGCCTTGCCAGCGACGCCCACATCCCATGAATGAATAAAAATAAATGCAGCTTTGAGGGAATTTCTGAACAGATTTCCCACCAATTTATGTATGGCACCTTTTACATTACAGGTTACATTGTACAGTAAATATAAGCAGGTATGAAAGTTCATTTGTTCACATCCTTCTAGCAGGTGCTGGTTAGTAAGGTTTTCAATGAAGTTTTCTTGGCAGCAAAGCAGGCATCAGTTTTCAAGCCCCACTCTCGCCCATGCTACCCCTCTCTCCAGCTCTATGCTGCCCCATGCCAACTCCATGCCCTGTAACTTACCACCCTTTTCTATGCCACCCTCAGTCCTGCCCCACTCTATCCCCTGCCCTGCCCCATGTTACCTCCTGCCCTGCCAAATGCTACTCTCTGCCCTTATGCTACCCATGTTACCCATTGCCCTATCTGATGCCACCCCACCCTGCCAGAGGGTATAAGAACATAAGAACATAAGAAATAGGAGCAGGAGTAGGCCAATCGGCCCCTCGAGCCTGCTCCGCCATTCAATAAGATCATGGCTGATCTGATCCTAACCGCCAATCCACTATCACAGAACCATCTCCTGAATCTAACAGAATTAGGCACACGAAATAGGAGCAGGATCAGGCTACACGGCCCCTGGGCCCGCTCCGCTACCCACAGGGCCATGTCCGATCCGAACCTAGACTCATGTCCAAATTCCTGCCCGCTCCCCGTAACCCTTTATTCCCTTTACTTCTAGGAAACTGTCTATTTCTGTTTTAAATTTATGTAATGATGTAGCTTCTACAGCTTTTTGGGGCAGCATAGTCCATGGACCTACCACCCTCTGAGTGAAGTAGTTCCTCCTCATCTCAGTTTTGAAAGAGCAGCCCCTTATTCTAAGACTATGCCCCCTAGTTCTAGTTTCACCCATTATCGGGAACATCCTCCCCGCATCCACCCGACCCAACCCCTTCACAATCTTATATGTTTCAATAAGATCGCCTCTCATTCTTCTGAACTCCAATGAGTAGAGTCCCAATCTACTCAACCTCTCCTCATATGTCCATCCCCTCATCCCCGGGATTAACCGAGTGAACCTTCTTTGTACTGACTCGAGAGCAAGTATGTCCTTTCTTAAGTATGGACACCAAAACTGTACGCAGTATTCCAGGTGCGGTCTCACCAATACCTTGTACAACTGAAGCAATACCTCCCTATTTTTATATTCTATCCCCCTAGCAATGAAAGCCAACATTCCATTGGCCTTCTTAATCACTTGCTGCATCTGCATACTAACCTTTTGAGTTTCGTGCACCAGGACCCCCAGATCCCTTTGTACTTCAGTACTTTCCAGTTTCTTGTCATTAAGATAATAACTTGCTCTACGATTTTTCCTGCCAAAGTGCATAACCTCACACTTTCCAGTATTGTATTCCATCTGCCAAATCTCTGCCCACTTACTTAGCCTGTCTATGTCCCCTTGCAGGTTTTTTATGTCCTCCTCACTCACTACTTTCCCTCCCATCTTAGTATCATCTGCAAACTTTGATATGTTACACTCGGTCCCCTCCTCCAAATCGTTAATATAGATTGTAAAGAGTTGGGGACCCAGCACTGACCCCTGTGGAACACCACTAGTTACTGATTGCCAGTCCGAGAATGAACCATTTATTCCAACTCTCTGCCTTCTGTTAGATAGCCAATCCTCTATCCATGCCAGAATATTACCCCCAATCCCGTGATTTTTTATCTTAAGCAATAATCTTTTGTGTGGCACCTTGTCAAATGCCTTTTGGAAGTCTAAATACACTACGTCCACTGGTTCCCCTTTATCCACCCTATATGTTACTTCCTCAAAGAACTCCAGCAAATTTGTCAAACATGACTTCCCCTTCATAAAACCATGCTGACTTTGTCCTATTAAATGATGATTATCCAAATGTCCTGTTACTGTCTCCTTAATAATGGACTCCAATATTTTACCTACCACAGATGTTAGGCTAACCGGTCTATAGTTTCCAGCCTTCTGTCTACTGCCCTTTTTAAATAAGGGCGTTACATTAGCAGTTTTCCAGTCTGCCGGGACCTTTGCTGAGTCCAGGGAGTTTTGGAAAATTATTACCAATGCATCCACAATCCATACCGCCACTTCCCTCAAGACCCTAGGATGTAAGCCATCAGGTCCAGGTGATTTATTCGCCTTGAGTCCCATTATTTTACCGAGTACCACGTCCTTAGTGATTTTGATCATGTTTAGCTCCTCCCCCCCATAGCCCCCTGTTTGTCCAGTGTTGGGATATTCTTAGTGTCTTCTACTGTAAAGACTGATACAAAATATTCATTCAGTGTTTTTGCCATCTCCATATTTCCCACCATTAATTTCCCGGTCTCATCCTCTAAGGGACCAACATTTACTTTAGCCACCCTTTTTCTTTTTATATAACTATAAAAACTCTTACTATCTGTTTTTATATTTTTTGCTAATTTACTTTCATAATCTATCTTCCCTTTCTTAATCAATCTTTTTGTTATTTTTTGCTGTCTTTTAAAGTTTTTCCAATCCTCTATCCTCCCACTAGATTTGGCTACCTTATATGCCCTTGTTTTTAGTCGAATACTATCCTTAATTTCTTTACTTAGCCACGGATGGCTGTCTTTTCTTTTACACCCTTTTCTTCTCAGTGGAATATATATTTTTTGGAAGTTGTAAAATAACTCCTTAAATGTACACCACTGATCATGTATCGTCTTACCCTTTAATCTATTTTCCCAATCCACTCCACTCAATTCCGCTCTCATACCTTCATAGTCTCCTTTATTCAAGCTTAGCACGCTTGTTTGAGATCCAACCTTCTCACTCTCTGATTGAATATGGAATTCAACCATGTTATGGTCACTCATTCCAAGGGGATCCTTTACTAGGACATTTTTAATTAATCCTGTCTCGTTACACAGGACCAGATCTAAGGTTGCTTGCCCCCTGGTCGGTTCAGTTACATACTGCTCAAGAAACCCATCCCTAATACACTCAATGAACTCATCCTCAAGGCAGCCCTGCCCAATTTGATTTGTCCAATTAATATGATAGTTAAAATCCCCCATAATTATAGATGTTCCCTTATTACAAGCCTCAACTATTTCCTGATTGATACTCCGTCCAACAGAGTTGCAACTGTTCGGAGGCCTATAGACTGCGCCCACTAGTGTTTTTTTCCCCTTATTATTCCTTACCTCCACCCAAACTGTTTCATTATCCTGATCTTTTGACCCAATATCATTTCTCTGTATTACAGTGATTCCTTCCTTTATTAACATAGCCACCCCACCTCCCCTTCCTTCCTGCCTGTCCTTCCTGATCGTTAAATAACCTGGTATGTTTAATTCCCAGGCATTGTCACCCTGCAGCCATGTTTCTGTAATGGCCACAAGATCATACCCATATGTAGTTATTTGTGCCATTAACTCGTCTATTTTGTTACGAATGCTACGTGCATTCAGATAGAGAACTTTCAAATATGTTTTGTGACACTTAGTTCCTGCTTTTGCCCTTTTTATTACTTTACCTTTTACTCCATACCTTCTGCCCCTTCCTGACACGCTCTGGTTTTTAATTTCCCCACTGCTACCTAAGTCTATGACCTTCTCTGTTGTCATTTTTATCATTTGCTCTCTAGGAACCGCCCCCCCACTAGTTAGTTTAAAGCCCTCTCTACAGCCCTAGTTATATGATCCGCCAGGACTCTAGTCCCAGCACCGGCCAAGTGAAGCCCATCCCAACGGAACAGCTCCCTCCTGCCCCAGTACTGGTGCCAGTGTCCCAGGAAGCAAAACCCATTTCTCCCACACCAGTCTTTGAGCCACGCATTTAACTCTCTAATTTTATTTGTCCTAGCCAAATTCGCTCGTGGCTCAGGTAATAATCCAGAGATTATTACCCTTGAGGTTCTGTTTTTTAATTTAACCCCTAGCTGCTCATACTCCTTTAACAGAACCGGCTTCCTAGTCCTATCTACGTCGTTTGTACCAACATGGACCACGACAACTGGATCCACCCCCTCCCACTGCAAGTTTCTTTCCAGCCCAGAGGAGATGTCCTTAACCCTGGCACCGGGTAGGCAACACAGCCTTCGGGACTCTCGCTCTCGGCTGCAGAGAACTCTATCTATCCCCCTAATAATACTATCCCCTACCACTACAACATTTCTATTTACTCCCCCCTCGTGCCCTCTCTATGCTACCCTGCCCCAAGCTATTCCATGCTACCTATTGCTCTACCTTATAACTCCCTCTCCCTGTCCTGCCCCAGACTACCCCCTGTCCTGCCCCAGACGACCCCCTGTCCTGCCCCAGACTACCCTTCCGCCCTGCCCAGGCTACCCTCTGTCCTGCCCAGGCTACTCCCTGCCTTACCCAGGCTACCCCCTTCCCTGTTTAACACTTGGCAAAAGGCAGTGAACATAAATACAATAAACTGCAGTGTTTTGCAGTCATTAACTGGGCCACAGGAGCAATTGGAGTGTGAGGGCCTTACCTCATTGGAATGGGTCCTGTTCTGGTGCTTGGCTCGGTCCGAAGCATTAGAGAATGCCTTATTGCAGCCCTCATGCTCACAGACGTATGGTTTCTCTCCAGTGTGAGACCTCAGGTGGGTTTTCAGGTTCTCTAACCTGGAGTAGGCCTTATTGCAACCTTCAAACTGGAAATAAATGCACACACACACATATTTTAAGTGTAGATTTTATAAATGAGCTGTGTTTGTTAGCTTGTAATCAAACTAAGCAATGAATCAATGTAAACTGGGACTTACTGTACATTTATGTGGCTTCTCGCCTGTGTGTCGCCTCATGTGAACCACCAGCATATACTGGGCCTTAAACGGTCTCTGCTCTCTTGAACACTCTTGCCAGTGGCACACAAACTCCTTCTTCTCTCCGTGAATGTGCTCATTATTAATGTGCTGCAAATTATCGATAGAAAGTCAAAGATGTACAGACACTGAGCCAAATCCGCTGTTGCTACTAAAACCTGACCAATTACAATAGACCTTAAATTAGAATCCTGGGTGTGATAGATTAAAGCACTGAACAATTTAACCCTATAGCTTTTATTTTTTCCATTTTTCACCCTCCGCCCACCCCCATACTCTTCTTGTTGAGATACAGTTCCCCAGGTTCTGAAAACCCTCCGACATCTTGTGCAAGTGCCCATTCTTGATGTCATAGAATCATAGATATTTACAGCACAGAAGGAGGCCATTCAACCCATCGTGTCTGTGCCGGCTGAAAAAGAGCTCTCCAGCCTAATCCCACTTTCCAGTTCAATCCCACTTTCCAGCTCTTGGTCTGTTGCCTTGTAGCTTACGGCATTTCAAGCGCATATTTTTTAAATGTGATGAGGGTTTCTGCCTCTACCACCCTTTCAGGCAGTGAGTTCCAGACCCCCACCGCCCTCTGGGTGAATAAAGTTCTCCTCAACTCCCCTCTAATCCTTCTACCAATTACTTTAAATCTATGCCCCCTGGTTATTGATCCTTCTGCTAATGGAAATAGGTCCTTCCTATCCACTCTATCTAGGCCCCTCATAATTTTATACACCTCAATTAAATCTCCCCTCAGCCTCCTCTTCCAAAGAAAACAACCCCAGCCGATCCAATCTTTCCTCATAGCTAAAATTCTCCAGTCCTGGCAACATCCTCGTAAATCTCCTCTGTACCTCCTCTAGTGTGATCGCATCTTTCCTGTAATGTGGTGACCAGAACTGCACGCAGTACTCTAGCTGAGGCCTAACTAGTGTTTTATACAGTTCAAGCATAACCTCCCTCCATATTCTATGCCTCGGCTAATAAAGGCAAGTATCCCGTATGCCTTCTTAACCGCCTTATCTACCTGTCCTGCTACCTCTACACTTCTCAGTGTCCTACCATTTATAATGTATTCCCATGCCTTGTTAGCCCTCCCCAAATGCATTACCTCACACTTCTCCGGATTGAATTCCATTTGCCACTGTTCTGCCCACCTGACCAGTCCATTGATATCTTCCTGCAGTCTACAGCCGCCTTCTTCATTATCAACCACACGGCCAATTTTTGTATCGTCTGCAAACTTCTTAATCATACTTCCTACATTCAAGTCCAAATCATTGATATATATCACAAAAAGCAAGGGGCCCAGTACTGAGCCCTGCGGAATCCCACTGGAAACAGCTTTCCAGTCACACAAACATATGTCGACCATTACCCTTTACTTCCTGTCTCTGAGCCAATTTTGGATCCAACTTGCCACTTTCCCTTGAATCCCAAGGGCTTTTACTTTTCTGACCAGTCTGCCATGTGGGACCTTGTCAAAGGCCTTGCTGAAATCCATGTAGACTACATCAAGTGCACTACCCTCATCGACATTCCTCGTTACCTCCTCAAAGTTTTGATAGTGAGTGTCTGCAGCCTATTCAACTCTGTGGGCTATCACAGTCAAGCCCAATCTTGACTGATCTCCGTACATGCATACTTTCCACCGGGAGTCACTGGAACCCTGGCTGATTCCACTGCCCTCAGCGCAAGGTGCTGAGGCCAAATATAGCTCCCTTGGCTGTGATCAGCGAATTCAAAACAGACCAGTGTTCTTAACCATCATTAACTCAAACCTGAGACCCTCTGGTTCAGTATCACACCACACAGTGCATTTGAGCCATCGTAGGAGCTTGATAATCAAAGAGTTATAAACATCAAGCAAAATAGACCTGACCAATTCCAATGGACCAACTAGAATCCTCAATGGGACTGGTTAAAGTACAGCTTTCTTTCTTGCATAGTGACTGACGTAAGAAAACTACTAGCCACTTGGTCTGAGTAGTGTCTCCATGATGGATTGATTACTATGTCCGAGTTCCCTTCTACAGTTTGAATCGTAGCCGTCTGTTCCCAAATCACTCAGAGCGTGGAGCGGGTTGCAGTTGATTAAATCAACTGTTTTTCAACATGGAGATCTAGTTGTGTCCTTCACTAGTTCCTGTTGAAGAATGTCCTGCACAAGCTGGGTCCATGCCCGAGTATTTATACTCTCCCTGGACAGCGCCACCAGCCGACCGCCCAGTATTATTACACAAGTCATTTCCACATGAATGACAAGATTCATGTCACTGACTTATTAGTGGGCAATATGGTCTCCAGGAAGTGATGTCAGAGTAGATACAGTGCAAGCATCCTATTTTGGGGAGGATATTTTAATGAGTTTTCCTCCCCCCTTTAGACCTTTCCATTACATTGTTGATAGAATAGTCGAGCAACTTACTTCTCGTTCAGCAACCTGCTCCTCAGCTTAGCCAGCCTGCCCAATGGACTGTCATCTATTGCCCAGCTGACTGCCAAGAGACTTGCCTTCCTCATGAATCTAGTCCCCCATTCAGTGCCTCACCAGGGCAGCGACAATGAGTGAAATGTTTCCTATATCCAGTCATTCAGTAAACATTGTCTGGACATTGAACTGATGGTTCGGTAAAGATCTCTATTGCAGTGTGGTGATGCCGCATATTGGCGCATCAAAGCCTAGCAGTGGCTCACAGCTTCGATTTCCCCCGTGATGCTGCTCTGTTCCTGAGCTCAGCCCTTGGGAAGGATCCCAATGGAGGACAGGGGAGAGGGGAGAAATGGGACATAGACTGTTCACGTCCACCTCCTGGCAGCTGGTTCAGAGAGCAACTTGCTAGATTAGGGGTGTCCACAAATAAATTACCATCACCAGGACTCCTTACTAAGTGATGTGATTTATTTGTGTACAGTTTTGGTCTCCTTACCTAAGGAAGGATATACTTGCCATAGAGGGAGTGCAATGAAGGTTCACCAGACTGGTTCCTGTGATGGGGGGATTGTCCTATGAGGAGAGATTGAGTAGACGAGGTCTATATTCTCTACAGTTTAGAAGAATGAGAGGTGATCTCATTGAAAGATACAAAATTCTTACATGGCTTGGCAGGGTAGATGCAGGGAGGATGTTTCCCCTGGCTGGGGAATCTAGAACCAGGGGTCACAGTCTCAGAATAAGGGGTCGGCCATTTAGGAGAAATTTCTTCACTCAGAGGGGGGTGAATCTTTGGAATTCTCTGCCCCAGAGGGCTGTGGAGGCTCAGTCGTTGAGTATATTCAAGACAGAGAGCGATAGATTTTTGAATATTAAGGGAATCAAGGGATATGGGGATAGTGCAGGAAAGTGGAGATGAGGTAGAAGATCAGCCATGATCTCATTGAATGGCGGAGCAGGCTCGAAGGACCAAATGGCCGACTCCTGCTCCTATTTCTTATGTTCTTATGTGATGGGAACTGTGTTACCCTCCTGGCAATTGCACGATGAGCTTCATATTTATTCAAAACTATTCTCTGAACTAACTCCATCTGGCGTGCATTAACTTTGATAACGTTACAAAATAGGTCAAATTTTTGCTTTGGTATTTGGCACAAATGTTTACAGAACTTTCAGGGTCGTCACTGGATAAACTTACATTTGTTCTGTTTTGGAGTTTTTATTCAGATATTGCACTGGTGCTCAGTACCAAAGACCTTTAAGGGAGCCCATGCTACCTACGGGCCAGAGTGTACCTTTATACACCTGATATCTGGTAATGTAGCGAGCCCAGGGGTCGACCAGAGCTCGCTGTCACTGTATTTAGCTTACTGGATATGTCATGAGCTCTTTCATGATCTCCTAGACTTCGTAAAGTGGTAGAACAAGCACTCAATCATACTGTGGGTTATCTTATAAACTACAGAACAGGCTTATTAAAAGTAACAGATAGGCAGTAGCAAAGCAATACAGTTGGTTGCAGTAGTTTACACAACTTTACCTACCCCTTCTCAATACAAAAATAACAAAGGATGCAACTATTCACTTATTTCAGTAATAATTACCCTGGATCAGCGTTTGCACTGGAAGTGGCAAGGTGTCAGCCTTGACTTGAGCACATAATCCAGGCTGACACTCCCAGTGCAGTGCTGAGGAAGTGCTGCACTGTCGGAGGTGCCGTCTTTCGGATGAGACGTTAAACCGAGGCCCCGTCTGCCCTCTCAGGTGGATGTAAAAGATCCCATGGGTACTATTTCGAAGAAGAGCAGGGGAGTTCTCCCCGGTGTCCTGGGCAATATTATTCCCTCAACTAACTAAACAGGTTATCTGGTCATCATCCTATTGCTGTTTGTGGGATCTTGCTGTGCTGCGTTTCTCTACATTACAACAGTGCCTGTACTTCAAAAGTACTTCATTGGCTGGGGAGCACTTTGGGACTCCCTGAGGTCGTAAATGATGCTATAGAAATGCAAGTCTTTCTTAACTTGTGTGTGGCGTTTTGTTGGACCAACAGAGTGGGCAAATACATGGCAGATGCAGTATAACGTGGATAAATGTGAAGTTATCCACTTCGGTAGGAAAAACAGAAAGGCAGAGTATTATTTAAATGGTGATAGATTGGGAAATGTTGATGTACAGAGGGACCTGGGTGTCCTTGTACACCAGTCACTGAAAGCAAACACACAGGTGCAGCAAGCAGTTCGGAAGGCAAATGGTATGTTGGCCCTCATTGCAAGAGGATTTGAGTACAGGAGCAAGGATGTCTTACTACAGTTATACAGGGCCTTGGTGAGACCACACCTGGAGTACTGTGAGCAGTTTTGGTCTCCTTACCTAAGGAAGGATATACTTGCCATAGAGGGAGTGCAGCGAAGGTTCACCAGACTGATTCCTGGGATGGCAGGACTGTCGTATGAGGAGAGATTGGGTCGACTAGGCCTGTATTCACTAGAGTTTAGAAGAATGAGAGGGGATCTCATTGAAATGTATAAAATTCTGACCAGGCTAGACAGACTGGATGCAGGGAGGATGTTTCCCCTGGCTGGGGGGGTCTAGAACGAGGGGTCACAGTCTAAGGATAAGGGGTAGGCCATTTAGGACTGAGATGAGGAGAAATTTCTTCACTCAGAGAGTGGTGAACCTGTGGAATTCTCTACCACAGAAGGCTGTGGAGGCCAAGTCACTGAATATATTGAAGAAGGAGATAGATAGATTTCTAGACACAAAAGGCATCAAGGGGTATGGGGAGAGAGCGGGAATATGGTATTGAGATAGAGGATCAGCCATGATCATATTGAATGGCAGAACAGGCTCGAAGGGCCGAATGGCCGACTCCTACTCCTATGTTTCCAGTCCCTATTTCCATGGTCTCAGAAGGACTGATGAACTGGAGAAAGACCAACTGAGATCTAATGCCTGATGTGATGACCATACGGTCGCGGTGGGGAGTCTCATCTGCTGCTAGCACATATCAGAAAATCGCAGGTGAACATCCAAGAGGGATGGAAAATCGTAGAAATCACGCCTGTATTTTCCTGATTTGTGCTTCGATTGAGTAAGGCTTCCTGTCGGAAATGTGCATTCATAAAAATTGGCCCAATATGTTCCACCCCCTTTGAAGTTCAACCAGGAACAAAGAAAATCAAATATGTGTCTCTCTCAATTGCATCAGAGTGTCAAATGTCCACAAGATTTAAAGCACGGGAGCTTGCTGGGGGAACACCTCTTGTACTCTTTAAACCTGGGGAAACAAAAGGCTCCTTCCATAGTGGAAACATGTGCAGTACGGTCGTGTCGTGGTTATATTGCTGGATTAGTCATCCAGAGAACGTGAGTTCAAATCCCACCATGGCACTTTGAGAATTTGAATTCAGTTTAAAAAAAATCTGGAAATAAAAAAGCTGGAATCAGTGAAAGTGACCGTGAAACTGTCAGATTGTCGTAAAAGCCCAACTGGTTCACTGCTGTCCTTAGCCAGTCCGCCATACACGCGACTCCAGGCCCACACCAATGTGGTTGACGCTTAACTGTCCTATGAAGTGGGCCTAACAAACCACTCAGTTGTATCAAACCACTACAGTTGAGCACTATCACCACTGCAGCGGTTCAAGAAGACCTTCTCAAGGCAACTAGAGATGGGCAATAAATGTTGGCCTTGCCAGCGACGCCCATATCCCGAGAATGAATTAAAATAACTTAGTGCAACGGTTTCCTAACCTTCCTTCTGATGTAACCCAGCACTTTTCTTTAATGTGACAGGTTTCAGGGCAAAGCCAGTTTCTATTACTTTGCACGTTTAAGTGTATTTGCCTTTGAGGTGATCGTTTGCATCCCAGACAGTGAGGTGAATTCTTATCAGCCTGGGGCAAGCAGGCTGACAATAAGTAAAGTTAAAGTGACCAGTCATGTCTAGAGTTGCCAACTCTGGTTGGATGGCTACCTGGAGGTGTCATCACATGGCCTGCCACCATACCGCTCCGCCCCCACACTCCTGCCATTGGTTGCCCGACATGTCCATTCTCACGGTGCATCACCTTCCCACGGCCAATCGGAAAGTGATCAGACTCTTCATTATCCAATTTGATGATTCATAACTGTTAGTTTCCCCTATCTCCAATAGTTTTCAGATCAAATAAATAAAAATGTTCAAAGAAAATTTGAAAACACACTTTTTTAATGCCCCAATGATGTTTCTCCTGGGACAGCAGTGTCCAGATTAATCTTCAATTCCTGGAGACTCTGGGGCAACCCTGGAGGGTTGGCAACCCTAGCTCATGTCTCATACAGAAATTAAAAAAAAACCCTTTTGAATTGTGTCTAACTTCTATTTGTCACAACACGTTCACACAGTTACTCACGTGCACAAGTTGATCTTGCGTATCGAACTCTCTACTGCATCCTTCCCAGTGGCAGTTAGTCTCATAGATACACTCTGGTTCCTGCTTCCCATCATCCCTATCTCCGTCATCTCTTCCATCCATCATTCCCAACAAATGATCCTGTTACAAATGATTGCTGAATGAGTATATATGTACTGGGACACCTCCCATAGTGGTATCCATGGTAATTCCGAGGATACACTCTCTCTTACCTCTCTTTCTTGTCTCTGTGTTTCTGCTTCTCACTCTCGCTGTCTCTTTCTATCCTCTTCTGTTCCTCTATCCCTTCTTTTCATTTGTTTCCCTCTCTCTCCTCTTCTCCTTCTCTCTTTTCTGTCTCTTTCCTCTTCTGCTTCTCTTGCTTATCCTTCTCTCTCTTCTACTCTCTCTCTCTCTCATTCTCTTCTTTCCTCCTCTCTCTCCTCTTCTCTCCCTCTTTTCTTCTGTTCTTTAGGGTTGGAGGTGATGCGTGGGGAAGGGAACCACCAAGGGCCACAGGCCACGTTTTCCGGTGATCGAGGACGACATATTCTAGGGCCGCAGGCTAGCGGGTTACAGTTAGCTTTTAGGCAGGTGAGGGGGGCCGTATGAAAGCACAGTTGTATTTAAGTAGCAAAGACTGCTTTCTAAAGGCCTTTAGGGGCTAACTTCACCTGTCCCACCACTCAGGACCCTGACGCACCAACAGTAGCTGCACCCCTTACCCTGCCAGGACCTCAATCCCCACTAGTTGCTGCACCCTGAGCTCAACCAGATTTTGAAACCCCTCCACCACATCAGGATCCTTAGCTACCACCGGCTACACCTCCTTCTCCCGCAACAGGACTCCAAGCACCACAGGCCTGATGGGTAGAAGTGGAGATGCTCCAATTAGCCACAGTGTCTTTGGGTTGGGTTAAGAAACTCAGCCAGAGTTCCCACTCCCAATTGTTTATAAAAGGGACAGCAGCAGCATGGATACGGAATAGGCTAAGTGATAGGAATCAGAGAGTAGTGGTGAACGGTTGTTTTTCGGACAGGAGGAAGGTATACAGTGGTGTTCCCCAGGGGTCGGTACTAGGACCACTGCTTTTCTTGATATATATTAATGACTTGGATGTGGGTGTACAGGACACAATTTCAAAATTTGCAGATGACACAAAACTTGGAAGTATAGTGAACAGTGAGGAGGAGAGTGATAGACTTCAAGAAGACATGGACAGGCTGGTGAAATGGGCGGACACGTAGCAGATGAAATTTAATGCAAAAAAGTGTGAAGTGATACATTTTGGTAAAAAGAATGGGGAAAGGACATCTAAACTAAAGGGTACAATCCTGAAGGGGGTGCATGAACAGAGAGACCTGGGGGTATGTGTGCAGGGCAGGTTGAGAAAGCAGTTAAAAA
The DNA here is from genome assembly GCF_052327205.1 of Somniosus microcephalus. Taxonomy (NCBI): domain Eukaryota; kingdom Metazoa; phylum Chordata; class Chondrichthyes; order Squaliformes; family Somniosidae; genus Somniosus; species Somniosus microcephalus. Next base: position 5,122,868 of record NC_141019.1, read on the forward strand.
GGCTTATGGGATCCTGGGCTTCATAAATAGAGGTATAGAGTACAAAAGTGTGGAAGTTATGATGAACCTGGTATAAAACTGCAGTACTGTGTCCAATTCTGGGCACCGCACTTTAGGAAGGATGTGAGGGCCTTAGAGAGGGTGCAGAAAAGATTTACGAGAATGATTCCAGGGATGAGCGACTTCAGTTACATGGATAGACTGGAGAAGCTGGAGTTGTTCTCCTTGGAGCAGGGAAGATTGAGAGGAGATTTGATAGACGTGTTCAAAATCATGAGGGGTCTAGACAGAGTAGATAGAGGGAAACTATTCCCATTGGCAGAGGGGTCGAGAACCAGAGGACACAGATTTAAGGTGATTGGCAAAAGAACCAAAGGCGACGCGAGGAAAAACTTTTTTACGCAGCGAGTGGTTAGGATCTGGAAGGGTGGTGGAGGCAGACTCAATCACGGCTTTCAAAAGGGAATTGAATAAGTATCTGAAGGAAAGAAATTTGCAGGGCTACAGGGAAAGGGCGGGGGAGTGGGACTAGCTGAAGGGCTCTTGCAGGGAGCCAGCACGGGCTCGACGGGCCGAATGGCCTCCTTCCGTGCTGTAACCGTTCTATGATTCCATGATTCAGTGACCCCTGTTGGACAGTGGATGTCAGGCCTGGACATGACCAAGTTTGGCTGTGACGTTCACCCATGGTATCAGAGCCTGGGAACAAGCACTATTTTGGCTCAGATATGAAGAATGGCCTCTTGGGTGAAGCATTGGGTGATGGTCAGTACCCTTCGAACCGCACCCCAGCATAAAGTGAGTACCTTCAGGAGAGGACGGAGGAAATTAGAGAAAGGGTAGTCATTTACCTGTGTGCCCGTAGAGACAGGGCTGGACACATCTCCCTCTGACCTCTCCTCCAGACATTTGCCATTGAGTGGATCCATTATGCTGCTGATTGATGACTCTGCTTTCATCTGTATTCAACGATTGAAATGAGATGTTAGAACTAGGGTTCTACCTGTAAATTAATAGTATTCAGCCTGGCATGTGACCGTCACATTACGCCTTCCAAAGGCATCACACCTGAAAGTGTCACACATCAAGGCAACATACGTCTATAGGGCAACAATTGGTGATAATCTGGTGAATCAGCAATTGCACTCATCAAGATGGGGGATGTTAGTGCTGGGGAATGGAACTCTTCCTATTTCAGGCATCCAGTGCTGGCATCAAGCACTCCAAGGTCAGGTGTGGCACAGCCAGATTCAGAGTAAGGCTCCCTCTACTCTGCCCCAGAAACATGCCTGAGTCCAAATGGCACTAATTGGCAAGCTCACGCAGAGAGACCATAGGATAGACACTGGCAGACCCCTGTGCATCCTGTGGTCTGCCTGACATTTCCAATTCGTGCTAATTAGGGTGAGTTTTGTGTTATGGGCCTATGTCCACGAGGAGCTGGATTGAGACTGGCTAAACTCATTTCACATAGGACCCAGTAGACAGAGGAGACTTTCATCTCAGCAGTCTGGGCTGGATTTGAGCCCAGGTCCCAGGGGTCGAAGGCCAATGTCTAACCCAACCAGTTCCCCCAAATCCTGCACTTCGATGAGCACAGGAATTTAAAGTTCACAAAAAAAACCTGGTTGAAAAACGAGAGTCAAGTGGTAATTCCGTGACCCCCAAGCTGCCAGCAGGGACCTGAGTCAAAGTACCATGTAAATCTCAGCCATTGACAGGTTACTAATATCTCAGCTGACACTCCAGTGCAGTACTGAGGGAGTGCTGCACTGTCAGAGGAGCCGTCTTTCGGATGAGACGTTAAATTGAGGACCTTCTGGCCTCTCAGTGGACATAAAAGATCCCACGGCACTATTTGAAGAAGAGCAGGGCAGTTATCCCCGGTGTCCTGGCCAATATTTATCCCTCAAACAACATGACTAAACCAGATTATCTGGCCATTATCTCATGACTGTTTGTGGGATCTTGCTGTGTGAAAATTGGCTGCTGTGTTTCCTACATTACAACAGTGACTGCACTTGAAAAAGTACGTCATTGGCTGTAAGATGCTTTGGGACGTCCTGAGGTTGTGAAAGGCGCTATAGAAATACAAGTCTTTTTCTTTTTTATATTAATTAACAGAGGCCGGTGTTCTCACTAAATATATACATTACATGCTGACAGTGAGTCCATCTATCTCTCTCTCCATCTTCCAAGTTTTCTTTCAGGACCCATGTTGACCATTTTTCCCAAACCCAGACCAATATTCCTACACTAATACAAAAGCAAAATACTGCGGATGCTGGAAATCTGAAATAAAAACAGAAAATGCTGGAAACACTCAGCAGGTCAGGCAGCATCTGTGGAGAGAGAAACAGAACTGGAAAAGGGTCATCGACCTGAAACGTTAACTTTGTTTCTCTCTCCACAGATGCTGCCTGACCTGCTGAGTATTTCCAGCATTTTCTGTTTTTATTTCCAATATCCCTTCACGTTCTGCTTATTCAAGTATCAATCCCATTCCGTTTAGGGTGCAGCATGAAGACTAGGAATATCTCGATTGGTTCTCTCCTACTCAAGCCTGGCTTGCTCTCTTATGTACCTGGAAGGGCTTGGAGGTCCTGTGTGGTTGGGAATGCGCCAGTAGTGTGGCTCCGCTGGGCTGGTGCTGTCGGGAACTGCATGGCAGTGAGGGGTGGCTGAGGGGCTGCGTGAGCCCAAATGTAGTAGCCACCCCCTTCGACTGAATGAGGAACTGTTGGTGTTTGGAGGAGGGCGTTGTAGTGAGAGGAAATCCACAAGTTGGGCTGTAATTAGAAATCAGTCATAACGCACAGTTAAAAAAACACATCCTCAGGTAACTGGGAAACACAACTCCAGGTCACGCTGCTCCTTTCAATGGTTCACTCAACTCTTCAAACATCGCAATTCTTTTTATTTCATTTAGTAGGTCAATACAAGTGGAAATAAATGAATTAGCATACCGTTAAGAACGTAAGAGTGTAGGAAAAGATTGAACAAGTTAATGGCATTTGGCCAATCCAGTCCTTCCTCTGACCGTGTTCAAACTGCCCTGTCATGAACTCAACCTGACCAGCTTCACCTTCTCAGGAAAGGCTGTACAAAGTTTCTCCCTGACGCCCCCCCACAAAGGTAAATCAAGCCAAACTCCAGAATGTCTATCCAAATTCACAACCTACGTTATTCATCCTTGACCGGTGGCCGTGCCTTCTGTTGCCTGGGCGCTCAGCTCTGGAATTCCCTCCCTAAACCTCTCCGCCTCGCTACCTCTCCTCCTTTAAGACGCTCCTTAAAACCTACCTCTTTGACCAAGCTTTTGGTCACCTGCCCTAATTTCTCCTTATGTGGATCGGTGTCAAATTTTTTGTCTTAAAATACTCCTGTGAAGCGCCTTGGGACGTTTTACTACGTTAAAGGTGCTATATAAATACAAGTTGTCGTTGTTGACCAGTTCATACCACCAGCTGATCAGTCTTTCTTCAACCATTCAAATGGTTGCAGCCGCTCAGATGCTGTCATGGTCTGCACAGCATTCAATTATCTGTCTGTACTTACACCTTTATAATCTTCAGTTAGTACCTAGTACCTAACCAGGTACAACTCTATTCTCCCCTCCTTTCCTGAAGGTGCTGACTTTTGCTGGGGTTCCATTGGGTGTCAAAACCTTGCCCAAGTGACCATTCTTTAACTGTGAGCCTACACAGTGACTGTCAGCAGGCGATACGATTGTACTGTTTCACCTGATGTACAGACACACACACTCACCTACTTTGCAGCAATGGCCGTGATCCGAAGCTGGCACCTTGGCTGATGGCAGTAGTGGTGAGATCAGCTAGCTTAGCACAGATGGGACGGGGTGAAGCCGATACTCTCTGGAGTTTAGAAGAATGAGAGGTGATCTCATTGAAACATACAAGATTCTGAGGGGGATTGACAGGGTAGATGCTGAGAGGCTGTTTCCCCTGGCTGGAGAGTCTAGAACTAGGGGTCACAGTCTCAGGATAAGGGGTCGGTCATTTAAGACTGAGATGAGGAGGAATTTCTTCACTCAGAGGGTGGGGAATCTTTGGAATTCTCTGCCCCAGAGGGCTGTGGAGGCTCAGTCGTTGAGTATATTCAAGGCTGAGATCGATGGACTCTAGAGGAATCGAGGGATATGGAGATCGGGCGGGAAAGTGGAGTTGTGGTCGATGATCAGCCATGATCTTATTGAATGGTGGAGCAGGCTCGAGGGGCTGCATGGCCGACTCCTGCTCCTAATTCTTATGTTCTTAAGCTGAGACCTTCCAGGACTGTATGGATGAGTAATACACTTGGCATCATTTTTACTGACAAAATCATTGAGGCGACTCCAAGTATCAGGAATTAAGTTACGAAGAAAGGCTAAGGAAGTTGGACTTTTCGTTGGAAAAGAGATGCAGTTGAAGTTTTCCAGTTTATGACAGGAGTTGACGAAGTTGATCCAGGCAAATTGTTCATTGAGGTGAAGGTGTCAAATACTAGGGAACAGTAGGTAGTTAGGAGTGAGAAGTCAGGGCACTCGGTGGAATGAATTACTAGGGAAGCCCACTGAAGTGAACAGAGTAAACCAGTTCAAAGGGCAACTAGATGTGTTCCTGGAGAGACGGGATTGAGGCTTTTGGTGACAAGGTGGGTTGGTGGGGTGGAGATCTATCAGAAAGGGTTGTTGGGCATAGTGTCCTTTTCCCATTCCTAAATATTCTTATGTTCTTAGATCCAGCCATAGATATTTAGAGCAGGAGGAGAAAATGAAGAAAACATTAATTTTTTAAAAAACATCCTCACCTGATACCTGTGACGGATAAATGTCCGTACGACCCACTCGTTGCTGAGCCGCAATGCGAGTTATTGATGAAGGCAACCAGAGAGTTGGGCGATGTCCTGATCATGGTCTGAAGGTCGATACTGGTGTCAGAGAGTGGCGAGATGGACAAGGCCCGCTTCTTACTCATCTTCATCGTGTTCCGAGGGGTTGAGAATCTGGAACTGAACACTGGGGCACAAAGAAGAAAACAAATTGTGAGGCAGTAAGATCATCTCAGCAATAAGAGCATCAACTTCTACTTCTACATTGTGCCTCGGCTGAAGAAGAAGATCTCAGGCCAGAAAGGGAATGGTGGGCACTGAGCAGGAGCGAAAAGAGAAACAGAAATTGTGGCCATCGAGTGGGGCTGGGATTGCACTCGGCTGTGATACCCTCCGTAGTAGGAAAGGCTGGGTGAGATAGCGCTGGCTCCCCAGCAGGAGTCGGCACCTTCACCACAGCAGGGGAGAAAACTAGATGGTGAATTTCCCAATCTTGCTAACTGCAAGAACAACATTCCCTATTATTTCCTTTCCTCTCCCACTGCATTTATATAGCGCCTTTAACGTAGTAAAATGTCCCAGGGTGCTTCGCAGGAGTGTTAGCAAACAAAATTTGACACCGAGCCATATAAGGAGATATTTGGGAAGATGACCAAAGTTTGGTCATAAGGAGCATCTTAAAGGAGGAGAGAGAGAGGCGGAGAGGTTCAGGGAGGGAATTCCAGAGCTTAGGGCCCAGGCAGCTGAAGGCGTGGCCGCCAATGGTGGAGCGATTATAATCAGGGATGCGCAAGAGGCCAGAATTAGAGGAGCGCAGAGATCTCGGGGGGTTGTGGGGCTGGAGGAGGTTACAGAGATAGGGAGGGGCGAGGAGGCCAAGGCGGGATTTGTAAACAAGGATGAGAATTTTGAAATCGAGGTGTTGGTGGATTCAAGCCAACGTAGGTCAGCGAGCACAGGGGTGATGGGTGAACGGGATGTGGCGCGATTAAACTGCCTCCTACTGCATCATTTAATGAACCAATCAGTAGAGTGCTGACAGGGCAAGGTCTGGTCAGTGTCATTCCTTCTTCAGTCAGTCGCTGTGCAGCTGTGAAATATCACAACATCAGAGTGACATTCACTCCTCTCACCAACAGATGGCAATAAACCACAGCAATAGACCCACCTCCTTCAAACAAAGCTGCCTCTTCTCATTCAAGTGCCCATGTTGAGTGACACTGGCATCATCCTTGTCATTGGGTTGAACCATTTATCCCCTGAGACTGATGGATATTCTTTGTAAAGCTTATGAAGGGCAACAGGAATGTATTTTAATGGCAAAGCTCTCTCTTTCATGATGTTTTCTGTTCCCTATTATTTCCTTTCCTCTCCCACTCGACACACGAGTGCAGCATAGATGAGTGACCACCTGCTCACCTCCACCAATGCGGCTCTGAAACCGGATGCTTCGAGGCGCATGGGGAAGTCCACGCTCCTTCTGATCTTTCCCTCTCTTGCCGCCCGCTCTGTCCCTCCCTGGGGAGGTGAAGCCCAGTCCACGGGACAACGTGGCAGCTGTGGCAAAGCCACTAAGAGACTCTCACAGTGACTTGTATAATTGCCTTTAATCATGTTTATTACCTTTCAATGTTGGCTCTGGTTAAACAGAGCTAGATCGACAAAATCGCGATCTGACGCGATGATGTCATCACGTGGGTCATGTGACGTCCCCAACTGCGGGAAATGTGATGACGTCATGACGTCAGAGGTAGAGGGCGTGGCCAGCCAGTCCTCGTGTGGAGTGATAGTGAATAGACCTGTTTAGAGCTTCTCCTGCATTTTCTTGTTTTGTAAAGTTTTAATACATTAAACTCAGTTTGTTAACTTCCAGTGAGTTTATAGATCCTTTGCTAGGAGTGCAGAGACTCCTACACAGCCTGTCACCACTCACAGCACAGTGCCTCAGTGCTCGAGTGTCCTGTCCCTCAGTTTAACTGCCAGCGTTCCATCATCGCCCCTGACCGGGGAATACTCACCATCCATCGAGTGCATGTGTTCAACAGTGGGCTGCATCGCGACTTCCCTGCAATGGCCAGCACCCGGTATGTCAGCTTGATGGTAGAAGCCAACAGTGCTTGACCCTAAAATAAAAATCGAAGATAACAGCGGTGATTCCACTTTGGGTAAAGGGGAATGTAGGCAGATGTACCACCCTGTACTACCCAAACCTGCCCGAGCACAAGCACTGGAGAGGGCAGCTAAGGCCTATTACAGTGAAACAAGTGTGCACAATGCTGGTACGAACACTCTTATGATGCTCCAGTGAGCTGACCTATACTCTCACTTTGGAAGGAGCCCAATGCCCAATATATATTATTCCATCAGGTTTTACAAGAACTGCTCACAATACAGTGATTTTATGTATTGGTATATTTTAGGTACACAGCAATATTTTAAATCACCGTTTGTGAATATCATTTCAGGTAAAAGCATCACACACTCCCAGGGCAGGTACAGCACGGGGTTAGATACAGAGTAAAGCTCCCTCTACACTGTCCCATCAAACACTCCCAGGGCAGGTACAGCATGGGTTAGATACAGAGTAAATCTCCCTCTACACTGTCCCATCAAACACTCCCAGGGCAGGTACAGCACGGGTTAGATACAGAGTAAAGCTCCCTCTACACTGTCCCATCAAACACTCCCAGGGCAGGTACAGCACGGGTTAGATACAGAGTAAAGCTCCCTCTACACTGTCCCATCAAACACTCCCAGGGCAGGTACAGCACGGGGTTAGATACAGAGTAAAGCTCCCTCTACACTGTCCCATCAAACACTCCCAGGGCAGGTACAGCACGGGTTAGATACAGAGTAAAGCTCCCTCTACACTGTCCCATCAAACACTCCCAGGGCAGGTACAGCATGGGTTAGATACAGAGTAAAGCTCCCTCTACACTGTCCCATCAAACACTGCCAGGGCAGGTACAGCACGGGTTAGATACAGAGTAAAGCTCACTCTACACTGTCCCATCAAACACTCGCAGGGCAGGTACAGCACGGGGTTAGATACAGAGTAAAGCTCCCTCTACACTGTCCCATCAAACACTCCCAGGGCAGGTACAGCACGGGTTACATACAGAGTAAAGCTCCCTCTACACTGTCCCATCAAACACTCCCAGGGCAGATACAGCACGGGGTTAGATACAGAGTAAAGCTCCCTCTACACTGTCCCATCAAACACTCCCAGGGCAGGTACAGCACAGGGTTAGATACAGAGTAAAGCTCCCTCTACACTGTCCCATCAAACACTCCCAGGGCAGGTACAGCACGGGTTAGATACAGAGTAAAGCTACCTCTACACTGTCCCCATCAAACACTCCCAGGGCAGGTACAGCACGGGTTAGATACAGGGTAAAGCTCCCTCTACACTGTCCCATCAAACACTCCCAGGGCAGGTACAGCACGGGGTTAGATACAGAGTAAAGCTCCCTCTACACTGTCCCATCAAACACTCCCAGGGCAGGTACAGCATGGGTTAGTTACAGAGTAAAGCTCCCTCTACACTGTCCCATCAAACACACCCAGGGCAGGTACAGCACGGGTTAGATACAGAGTAAAGCTCACTCTACACTGTCCCATCAAACACTCCCAGGGCAGGTACAGCACGGGTTAGATACAGAGTAAAGCTCCCTCTACACTGTCCCATCACACACTCCCAGGGCAGGTACAGCACGGGTTAGATACAGAGTAAAGCTCCCTCTACACTGTCCCATCAAACACTCCCAGGGCAGGTACAGCACGGGTTAGATACAGAGTAAAGCTCCCTCTACACTGTCCCATCAAACACTCCCAGGGCAGGTACAGCACGGGTTAGATACAGAGTAAAGCTCCCTCTACACTGTCCCATCAAACTCTCCCAGGGCAGGTACAGCACGGGTTAGATACAGAGTAAAGCTCCCTCTACACTGTCCCATCAAACACTCCCAGGGCAGGTACAACAAGGGTTAGATACAGAGTAAAGCTCCCTCTACACTGTCCCATCAAACACTCCCAGGGCAGGTGCAGCACGGGTTAGATACAGAGTAAGCTCCCTCTACACTGTCCCATCAAACACTCCCAGGGCAGGTACAGCATGGGTTAGATACAGAGTAAAGCTCCCTCTACACTGTCCCATCAAACACTCCAAGGGCAGGTACAGCCCGGGTCAGATACAGTGTAAGCTCCCTCTACACTGTCCCATCAAACACTCCCAGGGCAGGTACAGCACGGGTTAGATACAGAGTAAAGCTCCCTCTACACTGTCCCATCAAACACTCCCAGGGCAGGTACAGCACGGGTTAGATACAGAGTAAAGCTCCCTCTACACTGGCTCATCAAACACTCCCAGGGCAGGTACAGCACGGGTTAGATACAGAGTAAAGCTCCCTCTACACTGTCCCATCAAACACTCCCAGGGCAGGTACAGCAAGGGTCAGATACAGAGTAAAGCTCACTCTGCACTGTCCCATCAAACACTCCCAGGGCAGGTACAGCAAAGGTTAGATACAGAGTAAAGCTCCCTCTATACTGTCCCATCAAACGCTCCCAGGGCAGGGACAACATGGGTTAGATACAGAGTAAAGCTAAATAATGTACTGGAGAATATATTGCCTATGACATACAGTGTATAATATATAATGTAGTGTATAATATATATTGTATGGTGTATGTAATACAGTGTATAATATATATTGTATGGTGTATATAATAGTGTATAATATATATTGTATGGTGTATTTAATACAGTGTATAATATATGTTGTGGTGTATATAATACCGTGTATAACATATGTTGTGGTGTATATAATGTAGTGTATAATATATATTGTATGGTGTATATAATGCAGTGTATAATATATATTGTGGTGTATATAATAGTGTATAATATATATATTGTGGTATATATAATACTGTGTATAATATATATTGTGGTGTATATAATAGTGTATAATATATATTGTGGTGTATATAATAGTGTATAATATATATATTGTGGTATATATAATACTGTGTATAATATATATTGTGGTGTATATAATACAGTGTATAATATATATTGTGGTGTATATAATAGTGTATAATATATATATTGTGGTATATATAATACTGTGTATAATATATATTGTGGTGTATATAATACAGTGTATTATATTGTGGTGTATATAATACAGTGTATAATATATATTGTGGTGTGTATAATGCAGTGTATAATATATATTGTGGTGTATATAATAGTGTATAATATATATATTGTGGTATATATAATACTGTGTATAATATATATTGTGGTGTATATAATACAGTGTATAATATATATTGTGGTGTATATAATAGTGTATAATATATATTGTGGTGTATATAATACAGTGTATAATATTTATTGTGGTGTATATAATGCAGTGTATAATATATATTGTGGTGTATATAATAGTGTATAATATATATTGTGGTGTATATAATACAGTGTATAATATATATTGTGGTGTATATAATGCAGTGTATAATATATATTGTGGTGTATATAATGCAGTGTATAATATATATTGTGGTGTATATAATAGTGTATAATATATATTGTGGTGTATATAATACAGTGTATAATATATATTGTGGTGTATATAATGCAGTGTATAATATATATTGTGGTGTATATAATAGTGTATAATATATATTGTGGTGTATATAATACAGTGTATAATATATATTGTGGTGTGTATAATGCAGTGTATAATATATATTGTGGTGTATATAATAGTGTATAATATATATTGTGGTGTATATAATACAGTGTATAATATATATTGTGGTGTATATAATGCAGTGTATAATATATATTGTGGTGTATATAATAGTGTATAATATATATTGTGGTGTATATAATACAGTGTATAATATATATTGTGGTGTGTATAATGCAGTGTATAATATATATTGTGGTGTGTATAATGCAGTGTATAATATATATTGTGGTGTATATAATAGTGTATAATATATATTGTGGTGTATATAATACAGTGAATAATATATAATACAGTGTATAATATATATTGTATGGTGTATATAATAGTGCATAATATATAATATAGGGGGAAAGATTTGGTGGCGCCCCCTTTGGGGCGTTAGCTTCGCCGGGGTGCTACTTTTAGCGCCCCGAAAAAGTTAGTGTCCCTGAGCCGTAAATTCAGTGGTAGCGCCCCAAACAGGAGATCTTCTTCCCGGGGTGCTACCAGTGAATATCACGGTGCTAATGCAACAGCGCTATGCGCGTCAGCACATAACGCCGCGGTACTGCAGGCCCCCCTCCCCTGATTAAAGGGGAGGGGCCTAGTGCTGTGCGCACTGGGGCCCTGCTGGACCACCGGGAAAGCAGTGCGACACTCAAGAGGCGTGCCGGGCTGCCCGATCGCGGTCGGCACCCTGAATAAAAGGGAGGAAGGGGGCAGGTGCTGGCAGGCAGCCAGAAAAGAAATCGCCGCCCGACACCTGCCCTTTAACTTGTACCGCCGCGGCTGCAAAAACGCCCCCTGACCCTGTCGGACATAGCGTCCATCGATAGGTCAGTGGGTGCTAACGTGAGGCGCAAAGCAACCGAATTCCCCCCCCCGTGGTGTATAATATATACTGTAATGTATAATGTAGCATTTACTATATACCATAGCACATAATATATCATGCAATGTATAATTAGATAATATAGTATATAATATATAATGTGGTGTATAATATATAACGTGGTGTATAGTATATAATGTGGTGTATAATATATAATGTGGTGTATAATATAGTGTGGTGTATAATATATAACGTGGTGTATAGTATATAATGTGGTGTATAGTATATAACACGGCGTGTAATATATAATGTGGTGTATAGTATATAACGTGGTGTATAGTATATAACGCGGCGTGTAATATATAATGTGGTGTATAGTATATAATGTGGTGTATAATATAGTGTGGTGTATAATATAGTGTGGTGTATAATATATAACGTGGTGTATAGTATATAATGTGGTGTATAGTATATAACACGGCGTGTAATATATAATGTGGTGTATAGTATATAACGTGGTGTATAGTATATAACGCGGCGTGTAATATATAATGTGGTGTATAGTATATAATGTGGTGTATAGCATATAATGTGGTGTATAGTATATAACGTGGTGTATAGTATATAACGCGGCGTGTAATATATAATGTGGTGTATAATATATAATGTGGTGTATAATATAGTGTGGTGTATAATATATAACGTGGTGTATAGTATATAATGTGGTGTATAATATATAATGTGGTGTATAATATAGTGTGGTGTATAATATATAACGTGGTGTATAGTATATAATGTGGTGTATAGTATATAACACGGCGTGTAATATATAATGTGGTGTATAATATATAATGTGGTGTATAGTATATAACACGGCGTGTAATATATAATGTGGTGTATAATATATAACGTGGTGTATAGTATATAATGTGGTGTATAGTATATAACGCGGCGTGTAATATATAATGTGGTGTATAATATATAATGTGGTGTATAATATAGTGTGGTGTATAATATATAACGTGGTGTATAGTATATAATGTGGTGTATAATATATAATGTGGTGTATAATATAGTGTGGTGTATAATATATAACGTGGTGTATAGTATATAACGTGGTGTATAATATATAATGTGGTGTATAATATAGTGTGGTGTATAATATATAACGTGGTGTATAGTATATAATGTGGTGTATAATATATAATGTGGTGTATAATATAGTGTGGTGTATAATATATAACGTGGTGTATAGTATATAACGTGGTGTATAATATATAATGTGGTGTATAATATAGTGTGGTGTATAATATATAACGTGGTGTATAGTATATAACGTGGTGTATAGTATATAACGCGGCGTGTAATATATAATGTGGTGTATAATATATAATGTGGTGTATAATATAGTGTGGTGTATAATATATAACGTGGTGTATAGTATATAATGTGGTGTATAATATATAATGTGGTGTATAATATAGTGTGGTGTATAATATATAACGTGGTGTATAGTATATAACGTGGTGTATAATATATAATGTGGTGTATAATATAGTGTGGTGTATAATATATAACGTGGTGTATAGTATATAATGTGGTGTATAATATATAATGTGGTGTATAATATAGTGTGGTGTATAATATATAACGTGGTGTATAGTATATAACGTGGTGTATAATATATAATGTGGTGTATAATATAGTGTGGTGTATAATATATAACGTGGTGTATAGTATATAACGTGGTGTATAGTATATAACACGGCGTGTAATATATAATGTGGTGTATAGTATATAACGTGGTGTATAATATATAATGTGGTGTATAATATAGTGTGGTGTATAATATATAATGTGGTGTATAATATAGTGTGGTGTATAATATATAACGTGGTGTATAGTATATAACGTGGTGTATAGTATATAACACGGCGTGTAATATATAATGTGGTGTATAGTATATAACGTGGTGTATAATATATAATGTGGTGTATAATATAGTGTGGTGTATAATATATAATGTGGTGTATAATATAGTGTGGTGTATAATATATAACGTGGTGTATAGTATATAACACGGCGTGTAATATATAATGTGGTGTATTGTATATAATGTGGTGTATAATATATAATGTGGTGTATAATATAGTGTGGTGTATAATATATAACGTGGTGTATAGTATATAACGCGGCGTGTAATATATAATGTGGTGTATAATATATAATGTGGTGTATAATATAGTGTGGTGTATAATATATAATGTGGTGTATAGTATATAATGTGGTGTATCGTATATAACGCGGCGTGTAATATATAATGTGGTGTATAGTATATAATGTGGTGTATAATATATAATGTGGTGTATAGTATATAATGTGGTGTATAGTATATAATGTGGTGTATCGTATATAACGCGGCGTGTAATATATAATGTGGTGTATAGTATATAATGTGGTGTATAATATATAATGTGGTGTATCGTATATAATGTGGTGTATCGTATATAACGCGGCGTGTAATATATAATGTGGTGTATAGTATATAATGTGGTGTATAATATATAACGTGGTGTATAGTATATAACGCGGCGTGTAATATATAATGTGGTGTATAGTATATAACGTGGTGTATAATATATAATGTGGTGTATAATATAGTGTGGTGTATAATATATAACGTGGTGTATAGTATATAATGTGGTGTATAATATAGTGTGGTGTATAATATATAATGTGGTGTATAGTATATAATGTGGTGTATAGTATATAACGTGGTGTATAATATATAATGTGGTGTATAATATAGTGTGGTGTATAATATATAATGTGGTGTATAGTATATAATGTGGTGTATAGTATATAACACGGCGTGTAATATATAATGTGGTGTATAGTATATAACGTGGTGTATAATATATAATGTGGTGTATAGTATATAACGTGGTGTATAATATATAATGTGGTGTATAGTATATAACGCGGCGTGTAATATATAATGTGGTGTATAGTATATAACGTGGTGTATAATATATAATGTGGTGTATAGTATATAATGTGGTGTATAATATATAATGTGGTGTATAATATATAACGTGGTGTATAGTATATAATGTGGTGTATAATATATAATGTGGTGTATAATATAGTGTGGTGTATAATATATAATGTGGTGTATAGTATATAATGTGGTGTATAGTATATAACACGGCGTGTAATATATAATGTGGTGTATAGTATATAACGTGGTGTATAATATATAATGTGGTGTATAATATAGTGTGGTGTATAATATATAACGTGGTGTATAGTATATAACGTGGTGTATAATATATAATGTGGTGTATAATATAGTGTGGTGTATAATATATAACGTGGTGTATAGTATATAATGTGGTGTATAATATATAATGTGGTGTATAGTATATAATGTGGTGTATAGCATATAATGTGGTGTATAGTATATAACGTGGTGTATAGTATATAACGCGGCGTGTAATATATAATGTGGTGTATAATATATAATGTGGTGTATAATATAGTGTGGTGTATAATATATAACGTGGTGTATAGTATATAATGTGGTGTATAGTATATAACACGGCGTGTAATATATAATGTGGTGTATAATATATAATGTGGTGTATAGTATATAACACGGCGTGTAATATATAATGTGGTGTATAATATATAACGTGGTGTATAGTATATAACGTGGTGTATAGTATATAACGCGGCGTGTAATATATAATGTGGTGTATAGTATATAACGTGGTGTATAGTATATAACACGGCGTGTAATATATAATGTGGTGTATAATATATAATGTGGTGTATAGTATATAACGTGGTGTATAGTATATAACGCGGCGTGTAATATATAATGTGGTGTATAGTATATAACGTGGTGTATAGTATATAACGCGGCGTGTAATATATAATGTGGTGTATAGTATATAATGTGGTGTATAGCATATAATGTGGTGTATAGTATATAACGTGGTGTATAGTATATAACGCGGCGTGTAATATATAATGTGGTGTATAATATATAATGTGGTGTATAATATAGTGTGGTGTATAATATATAACGTGGTGTATAGTATATAATGTGGTGTATAATATATAATGTGGTGTATAATATAGTGTGGTGTATAATATATAACGTGGTGTATAGTATATAATGTGGTGTATAGTATATAACACGGCGTGTAATATATAATGTGGTGTATAATATATAATGTGGTGTATAGTATATAACACGGCGTGTAATATATAATGTGGTGTATAATATATAACGTGGTGTATAGTATATAACGTGGTGTATAGTATATAACGTGGCGTGTAATATATAATGTGGTGTATAATATATAATGTGGTGTATAATATATAACGTGGTGTATAATATATAACGTGGTGTATAGTATATAATGTGGTGTATAATATATAATGTGGTGTATAATATATAACGTGGTGTATAGTATATAATGTGGTGTATAATATATAATGTGGTGTATAATATAGTGTGGTGTATAATATATAACGTGGTGTATAGTATATAACGTGGTGTATAATATATAATGTGGTGTATAATATAGTGTGGTGTATAATATATAACGTGGTGTATAGTATATAATGTGGTGTATAATATATAATGTGGTGTATAATATAGTGTGGTGTATAATATATAACGTGGTGTATAGTATATAACGTGGTGTATAGTATATAACGTGGTGTATAGTATATAATGTGGTGTATAGTATATAACGCGGCGTGTAATATATAATGTGGTGTATAGTATATAATGTGGTGTATAATATAGTGTGGTGTATAGTATATAACGTGGTGTATAGTATATAATGTGGTGTATAGTATATAACGCGGCGTGTAATATATAATGTGGTGTATAGTATATAACGTGGTGTATAATATATAATGTGGTGTATAATATAGTGTGGTGTATAATATATAACGTGGTGTATAGTATATAATGTGGTGTATAATATATAATGTGGTGTATAATATAGTGTGGTGTATAATATATAACGTGGTGTATAGTATATAATTTGGTGTATAGTATATAACACGGCGTGTAATATATAATGTGGTGTATAGTATATAACGTGGTGTATAGTATATAATGTGGTGTATAGTATATAATGTGGTGTATAATATATAATGTGGTGTATAATATAGTGTGGTGTATAATATATAACGTGGTGTATAGTATATAATGTGGTGTATAATATATAACGCGGCGTGTAATATATAATGTGGTGTATAGTATATAACGTGGTGTATAATATATAATGTGGTGTATAGTATATAATGTGGTGTATAGTATATAACGCGGCGTGTAATATATAATGTGGTGTATAGTATATAACGTGGTGTATAATATATAATGTGGTGTATAGTATATAATGTGGTGTATAATATATAATGTGGTGTATAGTATATAATGTGGTGTATAGTATATAACACGGCGTGTAATATATAATGTGGTGTATAGTATATAACGTGGTGTATAGTATATAATGTGGTGTATAGTATATAACACGGCGTGTAATATATAATGTGGTGTATAGTATATAACGTGGTGTATAGTATATAACGCGGCGTGTAATATATAATGTGGTGTATAGTATATAATGTGGTGTATAGCATATAATGTGGTGTATAGTATATAACGTGGTGTATAGTATATAACGCGGCGTGTAATATATAATGTGGTGTATAATATATAATGTGGTGTATAATATAGTGTGGTGTATAATATATAACGTGGTGTATAGTATATAATGTGGTGTATAATATATAATGTGGTGTATAATATAGTGTGGTGTATAATATATAACGTGGTGTATAGTATATAATGTGGTGTATAGTATATAACACGGCGTGTAATATATAATGTGGTGTATAATATATAATGTGGTGTATAATATATAATGTGGTGTATAATATATAATGTGGTGTATAGTATATAACACGGCGTGTAATATATAATGTGGTGTATAATATATAACGTGGTGTATAGTATATAATGTGGTGTATAGTATATAACGCGGCGTGTAATATATAATGTGGTGTATAATATATAATGTGGTGTATAATATAGTGTGGTGTATAATATATAACGTGGTGTATAGTATATAATGTGGTGTATAATATAGTGTGGTGTATAATATATAACGTGGTGTATAGTATATAACGTGGTGTATAATATATAATGTGGTGTATAATATAGTGTGGTGTATAATATATAACGTGGTGTATAGTATATAATGTGGTGTATAGTATATAACGCGGCGTGTAATATATAATGTGGTGTATAATATATAATGTGGTGTATAATATAGTGTGGTGTATAATATATAACGTGGTGTATAGTATATAATGTGGTGTATAATATATAATGTGGTGTATAATATAGTGTGGTGTATAATATATAACGTGGTGTATAGTATATAATGTGGTGTATAGTATATAACACGGCGTGTAATATATAATGTGGTGTATAATATATAATGTGGTGTATAGTATATAACACGGCGTGTAATATATAATGTGGTGTATAATATATAACGTGGTGTATAGTATATAATGTGGTGTATAGTATATAACGCGGCGTGTAATATATAATGTGGTGTATAATATATAATGTGGTGTATAATATAGTGTGGTGTATAATATATAACGTGGTGTATAGTATATAATGTGGTGTATAATATATAATGTGGTGTATAATATAGTGTGGTGTATAATATATAACGTGGTGTATAGTATATAACGTGGTGTATAATATATAATGTGGTGTATAATATAGTGTGGTGTATAATATATAACGTGGTGTATAGTATATAATGTGGTGTATAATATATAATGTGGTGTATAATATAGTGTGGTGTATAATATATAACGTGGTGTATAGTATATAACGTGGTGTATAATATATAATGTGGTGTATAATATAGTGTGGTGTATAATATATAACGTGGTGTATAGTATATAACGTGGTGTATAGTATATAACGTGGTGTATAGTATATAACGCGGCGTGTAATATATAATGTGGTGTATAGTATATAACGTGGTGTATAATATATAATGTGGTGTATAATATAGTGTGGTGTATAATATATAATGTGGTGTATAATATAGTGTGGTGTATAATATATAACGTGGTGTATAGTATATAACGTGGTGTATAGTATATAACGCGGCGTGTAATATATAATGTGGTGTATAATATATAATGTGGTGTATAATATATAATGTGGTGTATAATATATAATGTGGTGTATAATATATAATGTGGTGTATAATATAGTGTGGTGTATAATATATAATGTGGTGTATAGTATATAATGTGGTGTATAATATATAATGTGGTGTATAGTATATAATGTGGTGTATAATATATAATGTGGTGTATAATATATAATGTGGTGTATAGTATATAATGTGGTGTATAATATATAATGTGGTGTATAGTATATAATGTGGTGTATAGTATATAATGTGGTGTATAGTATATAACGTGGTGTATAGTATATAACGCGGCGTGTAATATATAATGTGGTGTATAGTATATAACGTGGTGTATAATATATAATGTGGTGTATAATATAGTGTGGTGTATAATATATAACGTGGTGTATAGTATATAATGTGGTGTATAATATATAATGTGGTGTATAATATAGTGTGGTGTATAATATATAATGTGGTGTGTAGTATATAATGTGGTGTATAGTATATAACACGGCGTGTAATATATAATGTGGTGTATAGTATATAACGTGGTGTATAGTATATAATGTGGTGTATAGTATATAATGTGGTGTATAGTATATAACGCGGCGTGCAATATATAATGTGGTGTATAGTATATAACGTGGTGTATAATATATAATGTGGTGTATAATATAGTGTGGTGTATAATATATAATGTGGTGTATAATATAGTGTGGTGTATAATATATAACGTGGTGTATAGTATATAACGTGGTGTATAGTATATAACGCGGCGTGTAATATATAATGTGGTGTATAATATATAATGTGGTGTATAATATAGTGTGGTGTATAATATATAACGTGGTGTATAGTATATAATGTGGTGTATAATATAGTGTGGTGTATAATATATAACGTGGTGTATAGTATATAACGTGGTGTATAATATATAATGTGGTGTATAATATAGTGTGGTGTATAATATATAACGTGGTGTATAGTATATAATGTGGTGTATAGTATATAACGCGGCGTGTAATATATAATGTGGTGTATAATATATAATGTGGTGTATAATATAGTGTGGTGTATAATATATAACGTGGTGTATAGTATATAATGTGGTGTATAATATATAATGTGGTGTATAATATAGTGTGGTGTATAATATATAACGTGGTGTATAGTATATAATGTGGTGTATAGTATATAACACGGCGTGTAATATATAATGTGGTGTATAATATATAATGTGGTGTATAGTATATAACACGGCGTGTAATATATAATGTGGTGTATAATATATAACGTGGTGTATAGTATATAATGTGGTGTATAGTATATAACGCGGCGTGTAATATATAATGTGGTGTATAATATATAATGTGGTGTATAATATAGTGTGGTGTATAATATATAACGTGGTGTATAGTATATAATGTGGTGTATAATATATAATGTGGTGTATAATATAGTGTGGTGTATAATATATAACGTGGTGTATAGTATATAACGTGGTGTATAATATATAATGTGGTGTATAATATAGTGTGGTGTATAATATATAACGTGGTGTATAGTATATAATGTGGTGTATAATATATAATGTGGTGTATAATATAGTGTGGTGTATAATATATAACGTGGTGTATAGTATATAACGTGGTGTATAATATATAATGTGGTGTATAATATAGTGTGGTGTATAATATATAACGTGGTGTATAGTATATAACGTGGTGTATAGTATATAACGTGGTGTATAGTATATAACGCGGCGTGTAATATATAATGTGGTGTATAGTATATAACGTGGTGTATAATATATAATGTGGTGTATAATATAGTGTGGTGTATAATATATAATGTGGTGTATAATATAGTGTGGTGTATAATATATAACGTGGTGTATAGTATATAACGTGGTGTATAGTATATAACGCGGCGTGTAATATATAATGTGGTGTATAATATATAATGTGGTGTATAATATATAATGTGGTGTATAATATATAATGTGGTGTATAATATATAATGTGGTGTATAATATAGTGTGGTGTATAATATATAATGTGGTGTATAGTATATAATGTGGTGTATAATATATAATGTGGTGTATAGTATATAATGTGGTGTATAATATATAATGTGGTGTATAATATATAATGTGGTGTATAGTATATAATGTGGTGTATAATATATAATGTGGTGTATAGTATATAATGTGGTGTATAGTATATAATGTGGTGTATAGTATATAACGTGGTGTATAGTATATAACGCGGCGTGTAATATATAATGTGGTGTATAGTATATAACGTGGTGTATAATATATAATGTGGTGTATAATATAGTGTGGTGTATAATATATAACGTGGTGTATAGTATATAATGTGGTGTATAATATATAATGTGGTGTATAATATAGTGTGGTGTATAATATATAATGTGGTGTGTAGTATATAATGTGGTGTATAGTATATAACACGGCGTGTAATATATAATGTGGTGTATAGTATATAACGTGGTGTATAGTATATAATGTGGTGTATAGTATATAATGTGGTGTATAGTATATAACGCGGCGTGTAATATATAATGTGGTGTATAATATATAATGTGGTGTATAATATATAATGTGGTGTATAATATATAACGTGGTGTATAGTATATAATGTGGTGTATAATATATAACGCGGCGTGTAATATATAATGTGGTGTATAGTATATAATGTGGTGTATAGCATATAATGTGGTGTATAATATATAATGTGGTGTATAGCATATAATGTGGTGTATAGTATAGTGTGGTGTATAATATATAATGTGGTGTATAATATAGTGTGGTGTATAATATATAATGTGGTGTATAATATAGTGTGGTGTATAATATATAACGTGGTGTATAGTATATAACGTGGTGTATAATATATAATGTGGTGTATAATATAGTGTGGTGTATAATATATAACGTGGTGTATAGTATATAACGTGGTGTATAGTATATAACGTGGTGTATAATATATAATGTGGTGTATAATATAGTGTGGTGTATAATATATAACGTGGTGTATAATATATAACGTGGTGTATAGTATATAACGTGGTGTATAATATATAATGTGGTGTATAATATAGTGTGGTGTATAATATATAATGTGGTGTATAGTATATAATGTGGTGTATAGTATATAACGCGGCGTGTAATATATAATGTGGTGTATAATATATAATGTGGTGTATAATATAGTGTGGTGTATAATATATAACGTGGTGTATAGTATATAACGTGGTGTATAATATATAATGTGGTGTATAATATAGTGTGGTGTATAATATATAACGTGGTGTATAGTATATAACGTGGTGTATAGTATATAACGCGGCGTGTAATATATAATGTGGTGTATAATATATAATGTGGTGTATAATATAGTGTGGTGTATAATATATAATGTGGTGTATAATATAGTGTGGTGTATAATATATAACGTGGTGTATAGTATATAACACGGCGTGTAATATATAATGTGGTGTATTGTATATAATGTGGTGTATAATATAGTGTGGTGTATAATATATAACGTGGTGTATAGTATATAACGTGGTGTATAGTATATAATGTGGTGTATAGTATATAACGTGGTGTATAATATATAATGTGGTGTATAGTATATAATGTGGTGTATAATATAGTGTGGTGTATAATATATAATGTGGTGTATAGTATATAATGTGGTGTATAATATATAATGTGGTGTATAATATATAACGTGGTGTATAGTATATAATGTGGTGTATAGTATATAATGTGGTGTATAATATAGTGTGGTGTATAATATATAATGTGGTGTATAGTATATAATGTGGTGTATAGTATATAATGTGGTGTATAGTATATAATGTGGTGTATAATATAGTGTGGTGTATAATATATAATGTGGTGTATAGTATATAATGTGGTGTATAATATATAATGTGGTGTATAATATAGTGTGGTGTATAATATATAATGTGGTGTATAGTATATAATGTGGTGTATAATATATAATGTGGTGTATAGTATATAACGCGGCGTGTAATATATAATGTGGTGTATAGTATATAATGTGGTGTATAATATATAATGTGGTGTATAGTATATAATGTGGTGTATAGTATATAACGCGGCGTGTAATATATAATGTGGTGTATAATATAGTGTGGTGTATAATATATAATGTGGTGTATAGTATATAACGTGGTGTATAATATATAATGTGGTGTATAATATAGTGTGGTGTATAATATATAACGTGGTGTATAGTATATAACGTGGTGTATAGTATATAACGCGGCGTGTAATATATAATGTGGTTTATAGTATATAACGTGGTGTATAATATATAATGTGGTGTATAATATAGTGTGGTGTATAATATATAATGTGGTGTATAATATAGTGTGGTGTATAATATATAACGTGGTGTATAGTATATAACGTGGTGTATAGTATATAACGCGGCGTGTAATATATAATGTGGTGTATAATATATAATGTGTATAACATATAATGTGGTGTATAATATATAATGTGGTGTATAATATATAATGTGGTGTATAATATAGTGTGGTGTATAATATATAATGTGGTGTATAGTATATAATGTGGTGTATAATATATAATGTGGTGTATAGTATATAATGTGGTGTATAATATATAATGTGGTGTATAATATATAATGTGGTGTATAGTATATAATGTGGTGTATAATATATAATGTGGTGTATAGTATATAATGTGGTGTATAGTATATAATGTGGTGTATAGTATATAACGTGGTGTATAGTATATAACGCGGCGTGTAATATATAATGTGGTGTATAGTATATAACGTGGTGTATAATATATAATGTGGTGTATAATATAGTGTGGTGTATAATATATAACGTGGTGTATAGTATATAATGTGGTGTATAATATATAATGTGGTGTATAATATAGTGTGGTGTATAATATATAATGTGGTGTATAGTATATAATGTGGTGTATAGTATATAACACGGCGTGTAATATATAATGTGGTGTATAGTATATAACGTGGTGTATAGTATATAATGTGGTGTATAGTATATAATGTGGTGTATAGTATATAACGCGGCGTGTAATATATAATGTGGTGTATAATATATAATGTGGTGTATAATATATAATGTGGTGTATAATATATAACGTGGTGTATAGTATATAATGTGGTGTATAATATATAACGCGGCGTGTAATATATAATGTGGTGTATAGTATATAATGTGGTGTATAGCATATAATGTGGTGTATAATATATAATGTGGTGTATAGCATATAATGTGGTGTATAGTATAGTGTGGTGTATAATATATAATGTGGTGTATAATATAGTGTGGTGTATAATATATAATGTGGTGTATAATATAGTGTGGTGTATAATATATAACGTGGTGTATAGTATATAACGTGGTGTATAATATATAATGTGGTGTATAATATAGTGTGGTGTATAGTATATAACGTGGTGTATAGTATATAACGTGGTGTATAATATATAATGTGGTGTATAATATAGTGTGGTGTATAATATATAACGTGGTGTATAATATATAACGTGGTGTATAGTATATAACGTGGTGTATAATATATAATGTGGTGTATAATATAGTGTGGTGTATAATATATAATGTGGTGTATAGTATATAACGCGGCGTGTAATATATAATGTGGTGTATAATATATAATGTGGTGTATAATATAGTGTGGTGTATAATATATAACGTGGTGTATAGTATATAACGTGGTGTATAATATATAATGTGGTGTATAATATAGTGTGGTGTATAATATATAACGTGGTGTATAGTATATAACGTGGTGTATAGTATATAACGCGGCGTGTAATATATAATGTGGTGTATAATATATAATGTGGTGTATAATATAGTGTGGTGTATAATATATAATGTGGTGTATAATATAGTGTGGTGTATAATATATAACGTGGTGTATAGTATATAACACGGCGTGTAATATATAATGTGGTGTATTGTATATAATATGGTGTATAATATAGTGTGGTGTATAATATATAACGTGGTGTATAGTATATAACGTGGTGTATAGTATATAATGTGGTGTATAGTATATAACGTGGTGTATAATATATAATGTGGTGTATAGTATATAATGTGGTGTATAATATAGTGTGGTGTATAATATATAATGTGGTGTATAGTATATAATGTGGTGTATAATATATAATGTGGTGTATAATATATAACGTGGTGTATAGTATATAATGTGGTGTATAGTATATAATGTGGTGTATAATATAGTGTGGTGTATAATATATAATGTGGTGTATAGTATATAATGTGGTGTATAGTATATAATGTGGTGTATAATATAGTGTGGTGTATAATATATAATGTGGTGTATAGTATATAATGTGGTGTATAATATATAATGTGGTGTATAATATAGTGTGGTGTATAATATATAATGTGGTGTATAGTATATAATGTGGTGTATAATATATAATGTGGTGTATAGTATATAACGCGGCGTGTAATATATAATGTGGTGTATAGTATATAATGTGGTGTATAATATATAATGTGGTGTATAGTATATAATGTGGTGTATAGTATATAACGCGGCGTGTAATATATAATGTGGTGTATAATATAGTGTGGTGTATAATATATAATGTGGTGTATAGTATATAACGTGGTGTATAATATATAATGTGGTGTATAATATAGTGTGGTGTATAATATATAACGTGGTGTATAGTATATAACGTGGTGTATAGTATATAACGCGGCGTGTAATATATAATGTGGTGTATAATATAGTGTGGTGTATAATATATAATGTGGTGTATAGTATATAACGTGGTGTATAATATATAATGTGGTGTATAATATAGTGTGGTGTATAATATATAACGTGGTGTATAGTATATAATGTGGTGTATAGTATATAACACGGCGTGTAATATATAATGTGGTGTATAGTATATAACGTAGTGTATAATATATAATGTGGTGTATAGTATATAACACGGCGTGTAATATATAATGTGGTGTATAGTATATAATGTGGTGTATAGTATATAACGTGGTGTATAGTATATAATGTGGTGTATAGTATATAACGCGGCGTGTAATATATAATGTGGTGTATAATATATAACACGGCGTGTAATATATAATGTGGTGTATAGTATATAACGTGGTGTATAATATATAATGTGGTGTATAGTATATAACGTGGCGTGTAATATATAATGTGGTGTATAGTATATAACACGGCGTGTAATATATAATGTGGTGTATAGTATATAACGTGGTGTATAATATATAACGCGGCGTGTAATATATAATGTGGTGTATAGTATATAATGTGGTGTATAGCATATAACGTGGTGTATAGTATATAACGCGGCGTGTAATATATAATGTGGTGTATAGTATATAATGTGGTGTATAGCATATAATGTGGTGTATAGTATATAACGTGGTGTATAGTATATAACGCGGCGTGTAATATATAATGTGGTGTATAATATATAATGTGGTGTATAATATAGTGTGGTGTATAATATATAACGTGGTGTATAGTATATAATGTGGTGTATAATATATAATGTGGTGTATAATATAGTGTGGTGTATAATATATAACGTGGTGTATAGTATATAATGTGGTGTATAGTATATAACACGGCGTGTAATATATAATGTGGTGTATAATATATAATGTGGTGTATAGTATATAACACGGCGTGTAATATATAATGTGGTGTATAATATATAACGTGGTGTATAGTATATAATGTGGTGTATAGTACATAACGCGGCGTGTAATATATAATGTGGTGTATAATATATAATGTGGTGTATAATATATAATGTGGTGTATAATATATAATGTGGTGTATAATATATAACGTGGTGTATAGTATATAATGTGGTGTATAATATATAATGTGGTGTATAATATAGTGTGGTGTATAATATATAACGTGTATAGTATATAACGTGGTGTATAATATATAATGTGGTGTATAATATAGTGTGGTGTATAATATATAACGTGGTGTATAGTATATAACGTGGTGTATAGTATATAATGTGGTGTATAGTATATAACGCGGCGTGTAATATATAATGTGGTGTATAGTATATAACGTGGTGTATAGTATATAACGCGGCGTGTAATATATAATGTGGTGTATAGTATATAACGTGGTGTATAGTATATAACGTGGTGTATAATATATAATGTGGTGTATAGTATATAATGTGGTGTATAATATATAATGTGGTGTATAATATAGTGTGGTGTATAATATATAACGTGGTGTATAGTATATAATGTGGTGTATAATATATAATGTGGTGTGTAATATAGTGTGGTGTATAATATATAATGTGGTGTATAGTATATAATGTGGTGTATAGTATATAACACGGCGTGTAATATATAATGTGGTGTATAGTATATAATGTGGTGTATAATATATAATGTGGTGTATAATATAGTGTGGTGTATAATATATAATGTGGTGTATAGTATATAATGTGGTGTATAGTATATAACGCGGCGTGTAATATATAATGTGGTGTATAGTATATAATGTGGTGTATAGCATATAATGTGGTGTATAGTATATAACGTGGTGTATAGTATATAATGTGGTGTATAATATAGTGTGGTGTATAATATATAACGTGGTGTATAGTATATAATGTGGTGTATAATATATAATGTGGTGTATAATATAGTGTGGTGTATAATATATAACGTGGTGTATAGTATATAACGTGGTGTATAATATATAATGTGGTGTATAATATAGTGTGGTGTATAATATATAACGTGGTGTATAGTATATAATGTGGTGTATAATATATAATGTGGTGTATAATATAGTGTGGTGTATAATATATAACGTGGTGTATAGTATATAACGTGGTGTATAATATATAATGTGGTGTATAATATAGTGTGGTGTATAATATATAACGTGGTGTATAGTATATAACGTGGTGTATAGTATATAACGTGGTGTATAGTATATAACGCGGCGTGTAATATATAATGTGGTGTATAGTATATAACGTGGTGTATAATATATAATGTGGTGTATAATATAGTGTGGTGTATAATATATAATGTGGTGTATAATATAGTGTGGTGTATAATATATAACGTGGTGTATAGTATATAACACGGCGTGTAATATATAATGTGGTGTATTGTATATAATGTGGTGTATAATATATAATGTGGTGTATAATATAGTGTGGTGTATAATATATAACGTGGTGTATAGTATATAACGTGGTGTATAGTATATAACGCGGCGTGTAATATATAATGTGGTGTATAATATATAATGTGGTGTATAATATAGTGTGGTGTATAATATATAATGTGGTGTATAGTATATAATGTGGTGTATCGTATATAACGCGGCGTGTAATATATAATGTGGTGTATAGTATATAATGTGGTGTATAATATATAATGTGGTGTATAGTATATAACGTGGTGTATAGTATATAACGTGGTGTATAATATATAATGTGGTGTATAATATAGTGTGGTGTATAATATATAACGTGGTGTATAGTATATAATGTGGTGTATAATATATAATGTGGTGTATAATATAGTGTGGTGTATAATATATAATGTGGTGTATAGTATATAATGTGGTGTATAGTATATAACACGGCGTGTAATATATAATGTGGTGTATAATATAGTGTGGTGTATAATATATAATGTGGTGTATAGTATATAATGTGGTGTATAGTATATAACACGGCGTGTAATATATAATGTGGTGTATAGTATATAACGTGGTGTATAGTATATAATGTGGTGTATAGTATATAATGTGGTGTATAGTATATAACGCGGCGTGTAATATATAATGTGGTGTATAATATATAATGTGGTGTATAATATATAATGTGGTGTATAATATATAACGTGGTGTATAGTATATAATGTGGTGTATAATATATAATGTGGTGTATAGTATATAACGTGGTGTATAATATATAACGCGGCGTGTAATATATAATGTGGTGTATAGTATATAATGTGGTGTATAGCATATAATGTGGTGTATAATATATAATGTGGTGTATAGCATATAATGTGGTGTATAATATATAATGTGGTGTATAGTATATAATGTGGTGTATAGTATATAACGTGGTGTATAATATATAACGTGGTGTATAGTATATAACGTGGTGTATAGTATATAACGCGGCGTGTAATATATAATGTGGTGTATAATATATAATGTGGTGTATAATATAGTGTGGTGTATAATATATAACGTGGTGTATAGTATATAATGTGGTGTATAATATATAATGTGGTGTATAATATAGTGTGGTGTATAATATATAACGTGGTGTATAGTATATAATGTGGTGTATAGTATATAACACGGCGTGTAATATATAATGTGGTGTATAATATATAATGTGGTGTATAGTATATAACACGGCGTGTAATATATAATGTGGTGTATAATATATAATGTGGTGTATAGTATATAATGTGGTGTATAGTATATAACGTGGTGTATAGTATATAATGTGGTGTATAATATATAATGTGGTGTATAGTATATAACACGGCGTGTAATATATAATGTGGTGTATAATATATAACGTGGTGTATAGTATATAATGTGGTGTATAGTATATAACGCGGCGTGTAATATATAATGTGGTGTATAATATATAATGTGGTGTATAATATATAATGTGGTGTATAATATATAACGTGGTGTATAGTATATAATGTGGTGTATAATATATAATGTGGTGTATAATATAGTGTGGTGTATAATATATAACGTGGTGTATAGTATATAACGTGGTGTATAATATATAATGTGGTGTATAATATAGTGTGGTGTATAATATATAACGTGGTGTATAGTATATAACGTGGTGTATAGTATATAATGTGGTGTATAGTATATAACGCGGCGTGTAATATATAATGTGGTGTATAGTATATAACGTGGTGTATAATATATAATGTGGTGTATAGTATATAATGTGGTGTATAATATATAATGTGGTGTATAATATAGTGTGGTGTATAATATATAACGTGGTGTATAGTATATAACGTGGTGTATAGTATATAACGCGGCGTGTAATATATAATGTGGTGTATAATATATAATGTGGTGTATAATATAGTGTGGTGTATAATATATAATGTGGTGTATAATATAGTGTGGTGTATAATATAT
Source organism: Somniosus microcephalus (assembly GCF_052327205.1). Taxonomy (NCBI): domain Eukaryota; kingdom Metazoa; phylum Chordata; class Chondrichthyes; order Squaliformes; family Somniosidae; genus Somniosus; species Somniosus microcephalus. The sequence continues at coordinate 5,152,823 of NC_141019.1, forward strand.
AACGTGGTGTATAGTATATAACGCGGCGTGTAATATATAATGTGGTGTATAATATATAATGTGGTGTATAATATAGTGTGGTGTATAATATATAACGTGGTGTATAGTATATAATGTGGTGTATAATATATAATGTGGTGTATAATATAGTGTGGTGTATAATATATAACGTGGTGTATAATATATAACGTGGTGTATAGTATATAACGTGGTGTATAGTATATAACGCGGCGTGTAATATATAATGTGGTGTATAATATATAATGTGGTGTATAATATATAATGTGGTGTATAATATATAATGTGGTGTATAATATAGTGTGGTGTATAATATATAATGTGGTGTATAATATAGTGTGGTGTATAATATATAACGTGGTGTATAGTATATAACACGGCGTGTAATATATAATGTGGTGTATAGTATATAATGTGGTGTATAGTATATAACGCGGCGTGTAATATATAATGTGGTGTATAATATATAATGTGGTGTATAATATAGTGTGGTGTATAATATATAACGTGGTGTATTGTATATAATGTGGTGTATAATATATAATGTGGTGTATAATATAGTGTGGTGTATAATATATAACGTGGTGTATAGTATATAATGTGGTGTATAGTATATAACACGGCGTGTAATATATAATGTGGTGTATAATATATAATGTGGTGTATAGTATATAACACGGCGTGTAATATATAATGTGGTGTATAATATATAACGTGGTGTATAATATAGTGTGGTGTATAATATATAACGTGGTGTATAGTATATAATGTGGTGTATAATATATAATGTGGTGTATAATATAGTGTGGTGTATAATATATAACGTGGTGTATAGTATATAACGTGGTGTATAATATATAATGTGGTGTATAATATAGTGTGGTGTATAATATATAACGTGGTGTATAGTATATAATGTGGTGTATAATATATAATGTGGTGTATAATATAGTGTGGTGTATAATATATAACGTGGTGTATAGTATATAACGTGGTGTATAATATATAATGTGGTGTATAATATAGTGTGGTGTATAATATATAACGTGGTGTATAGTATATAACGTGGTGTATAGTATATAATGTGGTGTATAATATAGTGTGGTGTATAATATATAACGTGGTGTATAGTATATAATGTGGTGTATAATATATAATGTGGTGTATAATATAGTGTGGTGTATAATATATAACGTGGTGTATAGTATATAATGTGGTGTATAGTATATAACGCGGCGTGTAATATATAATGTGGTGTATAATATATAATGTGGTGTATAGTATATAACGCGGCGTGTAATATATAATGTGGTGTATAATATATAATGTGGTGTATAGTATATAACACGGCGTGTAATATATAATGTGGTGTATAGTATATAATGTGGTGTATAGTGTATAACGCGGCGTGTAATATATAATGTGGTGTATAATATATAATGTGGTGTATAATATATAACGTGGTGTATAGTATATAATGTGGTGTATAATATATAATGTGGTGTATAATATAGTGTGGTGTATAATATATAACGTGGTGTATAGTATATAATGTGGTGTATAATATATAACGCGGCGTGTAATATATAATGTGGTGTATAATATATAATGTGGTGTATAATATAGTGTGGTGTATAATATATAATGTGGTGTATAATATAGTGTGGTGTATAATATATAACGTGGTGTATAGTATATAACACGGCGTGTAATATATAATGTGGTGTATAGTATATAACGTGGTGTATAATATATAACGTGGTGTATAGTATATAATGTGGTGTATAGTATATAACGCGGCGTGTAATATATAATGTGGTGTATAGTATATAACGCGGCGTGTAATATATAATGTGGTGTATAATATATAACGTGGTGTATAGTATATAATGTGGTGTATAATATATAATGTGGTGTATAGTATATAATGTGGTGTGTAATATATAATGCGGCGTGTAATATATAATGTGGTGTATAGTATATAATGTGGTGTATAATATATAATGCGGCGTGTAATATATAATGTGGTGTATAATATATAACGTGGTGTATAGTATATAATGTGGTGTATAGTATATAATGTGGTGTATAATATTTAATGCGGCGTGTAATACATAATGTGGTGTATAGTATATAATGCGGTGTATAGTATATAATGTGGTGTATAATATTTAATGCGGCGTGTAATACATAATGTGGTGTATAGTATATAATGCGGTGTATAGTATATAATGTGGTGTGTAATATATAATGCGGCGTATAATTATACTAAATATTTTCCTGCATTCACCACAGTCCAATAGCAATGACTGCAGCAGCTGATTCTGTGTGCCGATAATCCGGCCATTCCCAACCTTCACTCTCAGTGATTAGCACCAACAAGCAACACAGTCCAGGGTTAGTAGTAATAATGAGGTATAAAGCAGCCAGAGTACTTGGGAGGGGAAGGGGAACGAAATGAAAAGGAAACAAAAAAATGGCCAGGGCCCCTGTTCCTGACTGGTGCACAGTGACCCTGCCAGGGATATACGAGTGTGGGTATTGGGTGAGGAACAGAATCAGGCTTGGTGGTGATGCCCTCCACAGTTCAATATCACGCCAATACTCACTGTTTGCGTTCACACTTTCGTGAAGCACCGAGGGGTGGCAGCACAGATGGAACTACCCCAGTAAGGAGTCAGTGCCTTCAGGAGAAGAGGGGAGATAGTTGAAAGCATATGAAACACTACTTGCCGTACTTTCCAATGAATAAAAAGCTAGCTCAGGGTCCTGCTTAAGTGTTGCTCACCTATAAACACATACATTAGTCTTCCATGATGACACGGTGAGTTTATCGAGGGTGCAGCTTAAGCCACACTGGGAAATCCCAGGCTCATTCCTCAGTCTGTGCTGTGATAGGGGCTATAACTGTCCTCTACGTCCCTGGGCACGGGAAGACAGAATCAACATAAGAATTAGGAGCAGGAGTGGGCCATACGGCCCCTCGAGCCTGCTCAGTCATTCAATAAGATCAGGGTTGATCTTCGACCTCAACCCCACTTTCCTGCCCGATCCCCATATCCCTCGATTCCCCTAGAGTCCAAAAATCTATCGATTTCAGAGCCTGCTGCCGATCACTTGCTGCTGGATGGGTGGACAGACGGGATTGGGGTTAGGGCGAGGGTTTTTGGAGAAGGCCGAGTACGTGTGGAACTGCGCCCCAGCAAGGAGTCAGGCACAACAGAAAGGCACCTGCTGCATTAAATGCTGTTTGAATCAGACTATGGCCTCCTGCCAGCTGTATTCATAGGGATGCCCTCTGCGGTTAAACAGCTGTGGGACCATATCATAGCAAGAGGCAGCACCTTCACGAAAGGAGGGAAGACAGGTTAGTGTGATTAAGAGAAAAAGTATTGGTGAGTGAAATGTATACTGACCCTCTGATGCTGCCAGTCCACGGGGCACTGTATTGGAAGGGCAGTGCCTTTGGCCTGGCTTGAGATATTGGTCCACCTGCTGGTTCTGGGGGTGTTGTGTGGTGCTGAACACTGGCTGGCTATCTCTGGCCTGGCTCTGATGAGGAGACATGCTGATGAGGGATACATCAGAGAAGACAGGACTGTCTGAGGGAACAAATCTGATCAAAAGGAAACAGAATGAATAAAACCAGCAGCAAAAACTTTCACAAAGAGAATTCGAGAAGATAAGGGGGTTTAATTCCCTCTGAGCGTTGGAGACAGCGCTAATCGAGCGTATTGCGCAGTAAATTTGCGCCTTTTTGCATTAATGGACGCCCACACTCTGCAGCTTGTCCCTGTGATGCCCCTCATCGCACAGACTGTGGGCTAAGGGTTTATTTTGCTGGCTTCGTGCGCGTTAAGCATCAAATAAAGGCAAACAAGCTCATTTGCTTTGCTGCAGCGCATTGGCACCTTGCGCTAATTGCCCACAACTGAAGCAGGAGGGAAATCCGCTGAAGCCGCCTGGAGAGGCTGAGGGAGAGCGAGCAGAGTAGGAGCGAGCTCAAGGAACTCTCAGACACAAGACGTTACTGCAGATGGCAACACAGGACCTGCGGCTATTCGTTCCTGGGATGTGGGCGTCACTGGCAAGGCCAGCATTTATTGCCCATCCCTAATTGCCCTTGAGAAGGTGGTGGTGAGCCGCCGCCTTGAACCGCTGCAGTCCGTGTGGTGAAGGTACTCCCACAGTGCTGTTAGGGAGGGAGTTCCAGGATTTTGACCCAGCGACAATGAACTGGATACCAAGGAGGAGGAGGAGGTGGGAGAAGGAGGAGGAAGGGGAAGGAGAAGGAGGAGGAAGGGGAAGGAGAAGGAGGAGCAAGGAGAAGGAGGAGGAAGGAGAAGGAGGAGGAAGGGGAAGGAGAAGGAGGATGAAGGTGAAGGAGAAAGAGGAGGAGGAAGGGGAAGGAGGAGGAAGGGGAAGGAGAAGGAGGATGAAGGTGAAGGAGAAAGAGGAGGAGGAAGGGGAAGGAGGAGGAAGGGGAAGGAGAAGGAGGATGAAGGTGAAGGAGAAAGAGGAGGAGGAAGGGGAAGGAGGAGGAGGATGAAGGTGAAGGAGAAAGAGGAGGAGGAAGGGGAAGGAGGAGGAGGATGAGGATCCAAGGCATTGGAGGTGAACAATTCACGTACACTTCTACCCAATGCAGTGGGAGTACCTAAGGCATGCCACCATTGCAGTATCTACAATAATAACCTGTGTGGCCTTGTTTGTGGGGCAGGGATCCCTGGATTAAACGGACGATTCAGTATGTTTGCATATTAACGCCAACAGACCCAAGTTTGTGCGAATGGTGCCAGTATTGCATGGGCGCTTAAAAAACCGTGAGCTCAACTAGACTCCGAAATAACGCTGCATCTCTGCGCCAAGAGGGAATTAGAGCCCCAAAGTCACGAGCGGGCGGACTGATAGACTCTTCACTATGTGACTCAGTGCTGAATCCAGACAGCCAGTGTGGAAGAACAGCAGGGGACGAAGAAGAGAGTTTCGAAAAAGGTTTGCAAGCTGGTCTTTGCTGAGCTAGCTGGTCTCAAGCAGAGCAGCAGTTGAGGTGGTGCAATTGGCTTCACGCCTCTGGGCCAGGGAGGGCACAAACAGCCAGTGGTTCCAGTGGTCACTATCCAGTGACCCCTCTTGGAAAGTGTGTGTGTGTGTGTGTGTGTGTGTGTGTACGTATATTGTGTGTGTGTGTATGTCTGTGTATACGTACATAGTGTGTACAGGAATACCGCCCCAACCGCGGTTTTGCCAGGCGCGGATTTCAAGTATACACGGTTTCCTCTCCGCGACAACTTTTGCCAACCACGGCAGTGAATTTTGCGTATACGCTGTTTTTAATTTAGGATTAAGGTAAATAACATGATTTTATTGCTTTTATATTCTTTTTTATTGTGTTATTTGAACATTTATACGGTATTTGCCAACCGCGGTTTTGCTAACCACGGGGTTTTCAGGGACGTGCCCCCCGCGGTTGGGGAGGGATTACTGTATATGCGCGCACGTACATTGTGTGCATGTGTGTGTGTGTGTGATACAGGAAACTCTCTTTTTACCGGTACTTAAATAACCGGAAATCTCTCTTAACCGGCAAAATTCAGGAGTAGGTTCAGGTAAGTTTTACTTCATATTAGTGGCCGTGTAACCGGGGTTCCTGGATCTGTGGCCGTGTAACCGGGGCTCCTGCACCTGTTGCCATGCAACAGGGATGCCTGGCTCTGTGGCCGGGGTTCCTGCACTTGTTGCTACGCAACAGGGAAGCCTGGATTTGTTGCTTACGGAGCTCTCGTACCTTTTAACTATACCTCTCTGTAATCCGGACTTTTTGATCAACCGGCAGCACGGCGGTCTCGTCGGTGCCGGATAAAAAAGAGTTTCCTGTAGTTGGGGAGTGGGGGAGTGGTGACACAATGTCAAAAATAAAAAAATAAGTCACGCACCCTGCGTCTAGGGTGACACGTGAAGATTGGTGAAGTACCGGGAGGTGATGGGCACCTGTGGGGCCGAACCTCAGCACAAGTTGGCGCCGTCAGGAGAGGAGGGGGTGGAAAAAAAGCTCTTTCACGTTGAAGCAACTCCATCTATCAGCAATCGCAGATGAGTGCCCCCTTCACATGCCCTCCTCCCTCGTGACTTACCCCCGCACTGTTTGTGGGACGCTGGGGTCGTAGAGGCAGCTGCGTTCGTGGTGCAGCGATTCGGCTGACATCGAGGCTTGAAAAGCCGCGTTATGCTGGTGAGCACCTGAGGAGGAGGAGGAAGAGAGAAGACAAGCACATTAGGAAGAGGCTGGAGTGGCGCTCGCGCTATGGAATGACACCAGCCGCTCAGATCCCGCGGCCCAGTGCTGGAGAAGCAGGTCTCCGTACAAGGATGAACTCACCTCCTGTCTCCCATGTTGACATACTTGCTCTGTATGGACATTAAAAAAATTAATTCTCGAGATTTGGGCATCATCCCTAGTCGCCCTTGAGAAGGTGGTGGTGAGCTGCCTTCTTGAACCGCTGCAGTCCGTGTGGTGAAGGTGCTCCCACAGTGCTGTTAGGGAGGGAGTTCCAGGATTTTGACCCAGCGACGATGAAGGATTGGCGAAATATTTCCAAGTCAGGATGGTGTGTGACTTGGAGGGGAACTTGTAGGTGGTGGTGTTCCCATGCGCCTGCTGCCCTTGTCCTTCGAGGTGGAAGAGGTCGCGGGTTTGGGAGGTGCTGCATCAGTAAGTGCTACATTTTTAACAGCAGGGATGGAAATGGGGCCTCAAAGGCTGGTTGTTTAGCGTGCTCAGCCAGTGTAGAACTGGGCCATACTGAGCCTCTTGTATAGGACAGGAAAGGAGAAAATGAATAGAAATACTATCTCAAGCCCCCTCCTCCCTGCCCCCCCCACCAACCCCCAATGGCTCAGTGAGCAAATGCACCGCATGAATTGATAGTGAGTTGTACAGACCAGGAAGGTTCAAGATTCGATTCCCGGTTTGCGCTGAGTTAGCTGGTCATAGCTGCGGTATCAGTTGGGGCTACAATTGGTCTGAGCATCCCTGAGCTTGAGGGGAAGAGTTCATCCAGGGTTTTGCATTCCTGATCGCTGTAAAAAGACTTGCATTTATATAGCGCCTTTCACAGCCTTAGGAGGGTCCAAAACGCATTACAGCCATTGAAGTGTGGTCACTGTTGTAATGTAGGAAACGCGGCAGCCAATTTGCGCACAGCAAGCTGTAAGATTTGGAAAATTTCTACATTTCCCCGAAGGTTGTTATTAATAAACGGGACCCTGTGTGGACATTTTAAGTCAAAAGGTGTACCCAAGATGGTGTCCGTGCCTCGTGGCAGAAAGCCTGTGAGATTTTAAAATGGACTCTGCAACGCAGACAGCTTGTGGATCGAAACCCAAGCTGCAGTGTCTGTGAAGAGAGACTTTGTATTTTGAAACCAGACAGGACTCTGAATTATGCATTAGACCGAATTGGAGACAAATCTAAAATCAGTTTAGGCCTATAGTTACGGCCATCAAGCAGTCTACATATATAATCACAAACAGATTAAAAGAACCATCAAGGCTGGACAGGCCCATCAAGGAACATTCATGACAATGCAAGTCAATTATCGGGCCGGTAGACGCGATTACCAGCCATCTAAAACCAGTTAGTATGGATTGCTACCATTATTTAAAATAGCCCGCCAAGATTAAGACAAAGAACTAACCTGATTTGGCGCACAGATAAGGGTTTTCGAAAAGAGTATAATTGAAGGCCCCCGGGTAGCAATCGCCCTCTTCTCTTCTCTCTCCGCTCTTCGGCCCCTCGCCCTCGTGGCTGCCGCTCTTTCCCCGTCCCGCGCTTACCCCCTGGCCTTTGCCTGTGCCTTCCCCCACTCCATCTGGAATCGCCCCGGCACCGTATCGGGCGGACACGGACAATTCAGGCCAGGCGAGGCGGGACGCGACGAGGGGAGGAGGGAAGACCAACTGAGGAAGACCAACTGAGGAGACGGGCTGAGGGTGGGCTTCGAATTATCGGGCCTTCAGCCTTGGCCGACCTGCGAAAATCTGCACACCAACTCAAACTGTCGGCTGGTGACGAAGAATCATCCCTGCAAGGTAAAGTACCCAAACAGAGACTTTAACTTTGGGGTACTCGAACCTGGACAACGCCCTTGCAGCGCCCGGAGACCACGTGACGACGGCAGGCTCCAGAGAGCACCAAGAGTGAACCCTGAACCCCACCGCTGTTTTGAGTCCAGCAGACCCCTTTTGATTGGTAAGCATGAATTCTGGCCCCTCATAGCTGAACCTAGTTAGGTATAGGGGGTGGGATAAGGATAAGGGGATTGTTAAGATAGTTGTTTTCCCTCGATGTGCCGTGTGTTCCCCATTCCCTGTAAGTAGAGTTATTCTTTTGTATTTTTTTCCTGTAGAAGTGTACACTAGTAATTTTCCATAAGATTGTATCCATTTTTCCTTTTCAATAAAATCTTGGTTCTTGTTTACATCCAATCACCTGTCTACTCGAGTCTTCTCTGTACCGCCGCCTTGTACCTACGTCCGGTGTCTAGAACCCAGGGCCGTGGGAGCGATTCGAACCGCTCCTAAACAGTCAGAGGCATAACTGACTGGACCCCACAGGCCACCCCCTACAAAGCTCCCACAAACAGCAATGTGATAATGACCAGATAACCAGTTTTAGTGATATTGATTGAGGGATAAATACTGGCCAGGACACCGGGTATAACTCCTCTGCTCTTCTTCGAATAGTGCTGTGATGAAATATGTCATTCATCAGACTCTGTACTTAACTACATATATTGTATTGCCTGCTCCGGTGTTTTACCTTGTATTGTATATAGTGCACTGCCCCCTTTCTCCCCATTGGATGTGTCGGCTCCGCCCATACCTGGCCCTACTTAAGACAAGCCCAGGCTTGTCTTGCAGCAGAACAGCAGAATGCTAGGTGAAGCCAGGTGAAGACACAAGCATCTTTCTTTGCTAATAAAAGCCTTGTTTTATTCAGTTAACTTTGAGTCTTGAAGTTATTGAGGCGCATCAAGTGCCATGGGATCTTTTACATCCACCTGAGAGAGCAGACGGGGCCTCGGTTTAACATCTCATCCGAAAGTCGGCACCTCCGACAGTGCGGCACTCCTTCAGCACTGCACTGGAGCGTCAGCCTGGATTCTGGGCTGGAGTCTCTGGAGTGGGACTTGAACCCACGACCTTCTGACTATCCAAGGACTCCTCCTGGGGAGTGTGCATGTCGGAGGAAAACAGGATCAGGCTTGGCTGCGTCGCCGAACCCCTCAAGGTAGAACAGCCTGCTGGCACTGAGCGTCTACACTGGCACATGAGAAAAAGGCCGCTTGGGATGAGGTAGTCGCGGGCGGTGGTGTTAAGGTGGACGGGCAGCTGCCCCTTCGGGCACTTGCAGTTGGCCCTCCATTTTGTTGCCGCCCTTTTGCAGTATCGTTTTTTTTTTATGGACCTTCCGCTGATGCCTGCAGCCAGAATGGCGGAGTTGTACGTGCAGTGCTGCCGAACGCGGCCCACGATATAAGTGAGTGGAGTCGGCACCGCGGGAACGGACTCTTTCCATTAAATGGGCGACTAAAGATGTGTGCAGGCTGCAAGATGGACTAGGAGGCAGGAGGTGTGATCAGAGGCTGCACTACTGACGGCCATGGATCAGAGGCTGCACTACTGATGGCCATAGATCAGAGGCTGCACTACTGATGGCCACAGATCAGAGGCTGCACTACTGATGGCCACAGATCAGAGGCTGCACTACTGATGGCCATAGATCAGAGGCTGCACTACTGATGGCCACAGATCAGAGGCTGCACTACTGATGGCCATAGATCAGAGGCTGCACTACTGATGGCCACAGATCAGAGGCTGCACTACTGATGGCCATAGATCAGAGGCTGCACTACTGATGGCCACAGATCAGAGGCTGCACTACTGATGGCCATAGATCAGAGGCTGCACTACTGATGGCCACAGATCAGAGGCTGCACTACTGATGGCCACAGATCAGAGGCTGCACTACTGATGGCCATAGATCAGAGGCTGCACTACTGATGGCCATAGATCAGAGGCTGCACTACTGATGGCCATAGATCAGAGGCTGCACTACTGACGGCCATAGATCAGAGGCTGCACTACTGACGGCCATAGATCAGAGGCTGCACTACTGATGGCCATAGATCAGAGGCTGCACTACTGATGGCCATAGATCAGAGGCTGCACTACTGATGGCCATAGATCAGAGGCTGCACTACTGATGGCCATAGATCAGAGGCTGCACTACTGATGGCCACAGATCAGAGGCTGCACTACTGATGGCCATAGATCAGAGGCTGCACTACTGATGGCCACGGATCAGAGGCTGCACTACTGATGGCCACAGATCAGAGGCTGCACTACTGATGGCCATAGATCAGAGGCTGCACTACTGACGGCCATAGATCAGAGGCTGCACTACTGATGGCCATAGATCAGAGGCTGCACTACTGATGGCCATAGATCAGAGGCTGCACTACTGACGGCCATAGATCAGAGGCTGCACTACTGATGGCCATAGATCAGAGGCTGCACTACTGATGGCCATAGATCAGAGGCTGCACTACTGATGGCCATAGATCAGAGGCTGCACTACTGATGGCCATAGATCAGAGGCTGCAGTACTGATGGCCATGGATCAGAGGCTGCACTACTGATGGCCACGGATCAGAGGCTGCACTACTGATGGCCATAGGTCAGAGGCTGCACTACTGATGGCCATAGATCAGAGGCTGCACTACTGACGGCCATAGATCAGAGGCTGCACTACTGACGGCCATGGATCAGAGGCTGCACTACTGATGGCCATAGATCAGAGGCTGCACTACTGATGGCCACAGATCAGAGGCTGCACTACTGATGGCCATAGATCAGAGGCTGCACTACTGACGGCCATAGATCAGAGGCTGCACTACTGATGGTCATAGATCAGAGGCTGCACTACTGATGGCCATAGATCAGAGGCTGCACTACTGATGGCCACAGATCAGAGGCTGCACTACTGATGGCCATAGATCAGAGGCTGCACTACTGATGGCCATAGATCAGAGGCTGCACTACTGATGGCCATAGATCAGAGGCTGCACTACTGATGGCCATGGATCAGAGGCTGCACTACTGATGGCCACAGATCAGAGGCTGCACTACTGATGGTCATAGATCAGAGGCTGCACTACTGATGGCCACGGATCAGAGGCTGCACTACTGATGGCCATAGATCAGAGGCTGCACTACTGATGGCCATAGATCAGAGGCTGCACTACTGATGGCCATAGATCAGAGGCTGCACTACTGATGGCCATGGATCAGAGGCTGCACTACTGATGGCCACAGATCAGAGGCTGCACTACTGATGGTCATAGATCAGAGGCTGCACTACTGATGGCCACGGATCAGAGGCTGCACTACTGATGGCCATAGATCAGAGGCTGCACTACTGATGGCCATGGATCAGAGGCTGCACTACTGACGGCCATAGATCAGAGGCTGCACTACTGATGGCCATAGATCAGAGGCTGCACTACTGATGGTCATAGATCAGAGGCTGCACTACTGACGGCCACAGATCAGAGGCTGCACTACTGATGGCCACAGATCAGAGGCTGCACTACTGATGGCCATAGATCAGAGGCTGCACTACTGATGGCCATGGATCAGAGGCTGCACTACTGATGGCCATAGATCAGAGGCTGCACTACTGATGGCCATAGATCAGAGGCTGCACTACTGATGGCCATAGATCAGAGGCTGCACTACTGATGGCCATAGATCAGAGGCTGCACTACTGATGGCCATAGATCAGAGGCTGCACTACTGATGGCCATAGATCAGAGGCTGCACTACTGATGGCCATAGATCAGAGGCTGCACGACTGATGGCCATAGATCAGAGGCTGCACTACTGATGGCCATAGATCAGAGGCTGCACTACTGATGGCCATAGATCAGAGGCTGCACTACTGACGGCCATAGATCAGAGGCTGCACTAATGATGGCCATAGATCAGAGGCTGCACTACTGACGGCCACAGATCAGAGGCTGCACTACTGATGGCCATAGATCAGAGGCTGCACTACTGATGGTCATAGATCAGAGGCTGCACTACTGATGGCCACGGATCAGAGGCTGCACTAATGATGGTCATAGATCAGAGGCTGCACTACTGATGGCCACGGATCAGAGGCTGCACTAATGATGGTCATAGATCAGAGGCTGCACTACTGATGGCCATAGATCAGAGGCTGCACTACTGATGGCCACAGGTCAGAGGCTGCACTACTGACGGCCATAGATCAGAGGCTGCACTACTGACGGTCATAGATCAGAGGCTGCACTACTGATGGCCACGGATCAGAGGCTGCACTACTGATGGCCATAGATCAGAGGCTGCACTACTGATGGCCATAGATCAGAGGCTGCACTACTGATGGCCATAGATCAGAGGCTGCACTACTGATGGCCATGGATCAGAGGCTGCACTACTGATGGCCACAGATCAGAGGCTGCACTACTGATGGTCATAGATCAGAGGCTGCACTACTGATGGCCACGGATCAGAGGCTGCACTACTGATGGCCATAGATCAGAGGCTGCACTACTGATGGCCATGGATCAGAGGCTGCACTACTGACGGCCATAGATCAGAGGCTGCACTACTGATGGCCATAGATCAGAGGCTGCACTACTGATGGTCATAGATCAGAGGCTGCACTACTGACGGCCACAGATCAGAGGCTGCACTACTGATGGCCACAGATCAGAGGCTGCACTACTGATGGCCATAGATCAGAGGCTGCACTACTGATGGCCATGGATCAGAGGCTGCACTACTGATGGCCATAGATCAGAGGCTGCACTACTGATGGCCATAGATCAGAGGCTGCACTACTGATGGCCATAGATCAGAGGCTGCACTACTGATGGCCATAGATCAGCGGCTGCACTACTGATGGCCATAGATCAGAGGCTGCACTACTGATGGCCATAGATCAGAGGCTGCACTACTGATGGCCATAGATCAGAGGCTGCACGACTGATGGCCATAGATCAGAGGCTGCACTACTGATGGCCATAGATCAGAGGCTGCACTACTGATGGCCATAGATCAGAGGCTGCACTACTGACGGCCATAGATCAGAGGCTGCACTAATGATGGCCATAGATCAGAGGCTGCACTACTGACGGCCACAGATCAGAGGCTGCACTACTGATGGCCATAGATCAGAGGCTGCACTACTGATGGTCATAGATCAGAGGCTGCACTACTGATGGCCACGGATCAGAGGCTGCACTAATGATGGTCATAGATCAGAGGCTGCACTACTGATGGCCACGGATCAGAGGCTGCACTAATGATGGTCATAGATCAGAGGCTGCACTACTGATGGCCATAGATCAGAGGCTGCACTACTGATGGCCACAGGTCAGAGGCTGCACTACTGACGGCCATAGATCAGAGGCTGCACTACTGATGGCCATAGATCAGAGGCTGCACTACTGATGGCCATGGATCAGAGGCTGCACTACTGATGGTCATAGATCAGAGGCTGCACTACTGACGGCCATAGATCAGAGGCTGCACTACTGATGGCCACGGATCAGAGGCTGCACTACTGATGGCCACAGATCAGAGGCTGCGCTACTGATGGCCATGGATCAGAGGCTGCACTACTGATGGCCACAGATCAGAGGCTGCACTACTGATGGCCACAGATCAGAGGCTGCACTACTGATGGCCACAGATCAGAGGCTGCACTACTGACGGCCATAGATCAGAGGCTGCACTACTGATGGCCACAGATCAGAGGCTGCACTACTGATGGCCATAGATCAGAGGCTGCACTACTGATGGCCATAGATCAGAGGCTGCACTACTGATGGCCACAGATCAGAGGCTGCACTACTGATGGCCACAGATCAGAGGCTGCACTACTGATGGCCATAGATCAGAGGCTGCACTACTGATGGCCATAGGTCAGAGGCTGCACTACTGATGGCCACAGATCAGAGGCTGCACTACTGATGGCCATAGATCAGAGGCTGCACTACTGACGGCCATAGATCAGAGGCTGCACTACTGATGGCCATAGATCAGAGACTGCACTACTGACGGCCATAGATCAGAGGCTGCACTACTGATGGCCATAGATCAGAGGCTGCACTACTGATGGCCATAGATCAGAGGCTGCACTACTGATGGCCATAGATCAGAGGCTGCACTACTGATGGCCACAGATCAGAGGCTGCACTACTGATGGCCACAGATCAGAGGCTGCACTACTGATGGCCATAGATCAGAGGCTGCACTACTGATGGCCATAGGTCAGAGGCTGCACTACTGATGGCCACAGATCAGAGGCTGCACTACTGATGGCCATAGATCAGAGGCTGCACTACTGACGGCCATGGATCAGAGGCTGCACTAATGATGGTCATAGATCAGAGGCTGCACTACTGATGGCCATAGATCAGAGGCTGCACTACTGACGGCCATAGATCAGAGGCTGCACTACTGATGGCCATGGATCAGAGGCTGCACTACTGATGGTCATAGATCAGAGGCTGCACTACTGACGGCCATAGATCAGAGGCTGCACTACTGATGGCCATAGATCAGAGGCTGCACTACTGACGGCCATAGATCAGAGGCTGCACTACTGATGGTCATAGATCAGAGGCTGCACTACTGATGGCCATAGATCAGAGGCTGCGCTACTGATGGCCATGGATCAGAGGCTGCACTACTGATGGCCACAGATCAGAGGCTGCACTACTGATGGCCACAGATCAGAGGCTGCACTACTGATGGCCATAGATCAGAGGCTGCACTACTGATGGCCACGGATCAGAGGCTGCACTACTGATGGTCATAGATCAGAGGCTGCACTACTGATGGCCATGGATCAGAGGCTGCACTACTGATGGCCATAGATCAGAGACTGCACTACTGATGGCCATAGATCAGAGGCTGCACTACTGATGGCCATAGATCAGAGGCTGCACTACTGATGGCCATAGATCAGAGGCTGCACTGCTGATGGTCATAGATCAGAGGCTGCACTACTGATGGCCATAGATCAGAGGCTGCACTGCTGATGGCCATAGATCAGAGGCTGCACTACTGATGGCCATAGATCAGAGGCTGCACTACTGATGGCCATAGATCAGAGGCTGCACTACTGACGGCCATAGATCAGAGGCTGCACTACTGATGGCCATAGATCAGAGGCTGCACTACTGATGGCCACAGATTCTGTTCTAAGCTCATTAATAAACACTATGGACTAGAAACTGCTGTCTGCAGTCCAAACAGGCGAAGCAACAAAATGCTTGTCCCTCTTGTGTTTTAATCAACGACAACACCTTTATTTATATAGCGCCTTTAGCATAGTGAAACGCCCTCAGGTGCTTCACAGGAGCGATTATCAAACAAAAATTTGACACCGATCCACATAAGGAGAAATTAGGACAGGTGACCAAAAGCTTGGTCAAAGAGGTAGGTTTTAAGGAGCATCTTAAAGGAGGAGAGAGGCGGCGAGGTTTAGGGAGGGAATTCCAGAGCTCGGGGCCCAGGCAGCTGAAGGCATGGCCGCCAATGGTGGAGCGATGGAAATCAGGGATGCGCAAGAGGCCAGAATTGGAGGAGCACAGAGATCTTGGGGGGTTATGGGGCTGGAGGAAGTTACCGAGATAGGGAGGGGCAGAATCGGTTTAAATTAGGCCAACCCCTCTTTTAAACTGGTGAAGAAATGTTATCCAAACATGTTAAGTGTGGAAAGAGTCCTTTCTCGGCTCTTAAAATGAAGCTATTTTTATGCTGTGGGTTAGGGAGGACCTGCGAAGTGTGACTGGCGCTCTCCCTGTTATTTTCTCCCCCTCATTGACCAGGGAAAGCTCCTTTACATGGACACTGCCGGGTGTCGGCAGCAGGGGGAGCTCTGTGCCCACTGCCGCCAGCAAAGTGCCCAGAGGCCCTGGGCCCTGACTGTGCTGCAGGGACTGGGCCGCTGTGTTTGTTTAGCTGGCTACACGCAGTTAAACTTGTCCATTTCTAACGTGAATAAAGAGGGTCTCACAAGTTGTTTTTGAATAAAGTGACGTTTTACCATAAAAATGTCAGTTTTGGCGCTGAGCTCAGGAAACAGTTCAGGGAATAAAGTGCCAACTAACATCCATCCCTAACACAGTGGGTGTCAAACTATTTTGGTTGAAGGACCCCTTTTCAAATGGATTAGTAATCATGGACCCCCCATCGTATTATAATACTATATAATACTCATAATATGAAAGTGCTGTGTGTAAAGAGCGTTTTAATAATGGTTTTAAGGAAACTGGTATTGATTTCCAGCTATCAGTGAGATGGGTGTGTCTGCTTCTCACACCAATTCCGGGCACTCACTCCGCAGCAACAGACGGCCACTATTAGCCACTTAGTGATGGACAATTTTTAAAGCCGTCAGCAGGCTGGCCAAGGTGAGCGAGGGCACGTGCACCCACGCACATGCTGGGATGCTGCTGGAAGCGCGACTCACCGCCACACTGTCCCACTGGCACGTTCTGGAACAGCTGCATTGCGGGGATTGTGCGTGTTTGCGTGACCACGCTCAGGCACGTGTTTGAAGGGCCCTGCAGGCGCTCTGCTCGCGTCTCGGGAGGATGGCACAGGCTGGCGGCGCCAGGGAGAGGAATCGGCTGGACCGGCAGGAAGCGCTCGTTTCAAAGCGAGGGAGAGCTGTGGGCCTCTGTGAGGAAGCGAGCCCAGCCGTTGAGAATAAGTCGCAAGAACTGAATCAGTGTCGGTTTTATAAAGAGGAGCAGGCTTGAAATTCCCTCCAGTCGCAGATCCCCTGGAAAGTCTCTACAGACCCCCAGGGGTGAATTAGCTGAGCGGGGTTGGGGTTGCTATAATAGTCCTCAGTGCTCCTGGACCAGGGACGGTGGGGGGGTTGAATATCAGTGACTGATGACTCTGCTCAAAGGTTGAACAGCCTCATTATCCAGGCTCAACCCTGAAGAATTGTCCTTTAGGTGGGGAACCAGGGACCGCTGGTACCTGTGCAACTGTACCCCAGCATGGGCACTACCAGCACCTCCAACCCTCCCAGTTCATTCAGACACTCTTCTTCCTCACCCTTATCCATTCAACCTGGCAATCTTCTCCTCCTCCAACCCAGGTCAACTGGTGCTCTTTTTCTCTTCCAACCACCTCCTCCCTTCCTCTGTCCTTTCTCCCCCTCCCCTCTTCCACTCTTCTCTCCTTCTCCACCCTCCCCTCTCCCTCCGCTCCCCTGCCCTCCTCTTTCCCTCTCCCCCAGCTCTCCTTCCCCCTCCTCCCTTCTGCCCCATCCCTTCAACCCCACCTTCCCAGACACACAGGCACGACGGGCCGAATGGCCTCCCTCTGTGCTGTGCCCTTTCTATGACTCTGGATCTTTCTATGAAGTGGCAAATTATGAAATTGATGGAGCGAGCACCAGAAACACGAACGGAACTGGCGGGCGTCGAGAAAGTGCGCTGACCGCTCGGCACACGAGTGCTTGGCAACTATGAAGCTCACCCTGCTCTGCATTAACAGTGCGCCTCCACTCCCAGCTCGGGAAAGTGTCCCCTACTGCACCAGTGTGGCACTGGTTTTGCACGTCCTAAAGCAGCCATCCTGTGGCCTCTTTGAGTGACATTTTCCATTAATGTCAAATTAGGGACCACTTTGTGCCGTAGGCTACC